>NW_013668909.1:19787-24080 GCF_000517525.1 Limulus polyphemus | reverse complement strand
AAACTCCCGCCTATTCTCCAAAGTTGTAGAAGATTCTCGAGAGTAAGAATCAACAATATATGTGTCCACGTAAACACTTATGTTAGCTCAGTATTGTTACGTAAGACTGAAATTTCTAGAACGCCTCCACATAGCTATAAATATGACCAACGCGACGCGCGAAAAGAAGAGTATCTATTATCAGTTTGCTATAATCAGTGTGCTATAAAACTTAGGAAGCTATAACTGTTATTGTTATAACGCTTATCAATCGGAAAACTTCAGATATTTGACCAGGAGCATTTACAAAGTTCGAACATTACAACTCATTTAACTTCAGTGTATTCTCATCGGACATATTTTTTTACGGAAACATTATCGAACTTTAACAGTGGAACACTCAGCGTGTGTAGTAAAGGACAAAGCTATCTAGCTTCCCTGCGAATCGTACCTACATCAACTCGTAATTAACTCGCTCATCGTGAACACTCGATAAGATATCAAGGAAGTTCCAAACTAGAAAGAAGACTGCATATATCGTGGAATTTCGTGAAATTTTTGTAATAATTGTTATTGTAAATTGTACTGTTGTATGCATATTAAAACGTATTTGTGTTAAAAAGAAAAGTGTGAGTATCAATCTTGTTGGCAAATATCATAAACTGATTATATATCGGCTTTTATTTAACTGCTAAATCTAAAGTACAATTTAACTACTAAATTTAAATTTATCCGTTAACTCAATTTCAGGCTATTTGAAATTCTAATATGTAACAATTGCACTAGAGAAGCATACACGGGTGATTGTTTAATTGGTCATGTGTCATCTATATCTATATAGCATGGAACATGACAATGTTTAGGGACAACAAGGGACCTACTGGTCCATCTAGGCAGTCCCATCCTCTAAACTAAACTCAATATTTAAATAACAAAATCTCAAAGCTAGTCCTTGTCATTCAGATAGTTATCAAGCTTTCTCGTAAACTCACTTAAATTTACTGCTTCCACAACATACAAAGGCAATCCATTCCAACGGCCATGCTGTTAGAAAGATTAAACTATCTTAGCTGTAAATGATTCCATGATGTAAAACAGAATGAAACAAATTTTACTCAATACAAAAACAATCAAAGTCGAGACAAGTGTGTTTATGGCACCTTTACTAGAGAGAGCTCTCAGCGAATTAGATGTATGCCTCTCCTAAGAATGTCTAAAGAATTGCTTCATAATCTGTTCCAGGCTGATAAAATATTGCATTATATACTTGAAACAGTAATTTTATTCTATTCAGTTTGTGTGCACTACCTACTTGACCAGCTATAATCTCCAATGAAAAATAAGTGAGATTGTAACTTTAAGATATCACCTAACCTATCACTGGAAAAAATCATTCCACACTTCTACATAGCATGTTTCACTTTGCAGACATCTTTTCCATGTGAACGTAGGTATAATACTATGGACAAATGATCCAGTTCAATAGGTAATTTAGGCAAAACTAATTTTGCTACTTCCTTGACTGACATTCTATGTTAAAATTACATACACCATATGTGGGAAAAATGTGAACAATTTATAGTAAATAAGAAGATAGAAAACACGTAGTATGCCTTTATACCATATATTTAATGTGACATTCTAGTTAACTAAATTTTGAAAGGTCAATACTCAGATAAAGCTTGTATATGTCAATTTCTAGAAACTAATATCACTTTGACCCTGTATCTGACACCTTTTAGGAAGAGCGAGCACATCTCAAGGGGTGTGTTAGTGTTTTTCCACCTGTATATATATTTATTATTTTTTGAATAGTCAGTATTGTATGCAGCGTTTGATTCTGGTATACCACTTTTTAACGTTTTGTCTTAATTTTGATGGTAAACCATAATTCCCTATTTCTTTATCCTGTGTGTATGTATAGAATTTCTAATGTTTTTATTCTACGCAGACGTGAGTAGAAAATACTTCTCTCAACCCTAGCAGCCATTATAGTACAAAGAGACCAACCAAGCTGGTAAACAGACGACACACATTAATCGTGGATAGAGATTTTGTTTCTTTGTTCGTTTGTGTTTGTTTATTGACTTTACTATCAGAGTATGAAATTATTCTCTGCAGTATATTTCCTGAAACTGCCTTTTTGGATAATTTTAAACTTATCTCTTTGTTCATCAGTGTAATAGTACCACAAGCAAAAGGGTTATCTAATTAAATCTGCAGCTTTCTTTTATGTTTTTCCAACTTCTTTACTTTTTATCACAGAATTTTGCTTTGAGAGTTGAACAGCAAAGAATCAAAGGCTATTACATTGGATATCGAATCTACGGCTCTGATGAATCCTTCATCTACAAGACCGTGGAGCAAGAGAATAACAAGGAGGAGTTGGATGGACTACTTCCAGGCAGAACGTATGAAGTTGTTGTTCAGGCTTTTAACAGGAAGGGAGCTGGCCCTATGAGTAAGGAGATCCTTGCACAGACTTTTGAGTTTGGTAAGTATACTGATACAACTTACAACCTTTGTAACATCCCTAAGCCAACGCATTTTAAGAACGTGTCGAAATAAAGCTGTAATTGTAATGAAATATTAAACGTTGTGTATTGTTTCTAAAAAAATCGAATATAGTTTTCTAAATAAAATAAAGACAATTAGATTCTAAGTCTATAATTAAGATAAAACATATATTCAAGTGAGTATAGATTTTACTTTTAGCCGTGAATCATTAGAACTTTAAAATATCAAACAGTCGAGTCGTGTAACTCGATTTTAGATGTGTGGCATTTGAGCTGTCTTTTACTTACCGTAGTTTATCTGTATTTATGTAAGATTTGAAGAGTAAAATTCATCACTATATGAAGCCTAGTCTTATTCTTTCGATTTGCTCTTGTCCAGAGTTACTGATTAGTGGTGGAATTCCCCGAAATCGATATAACTCAATGATAAGTGGTGAACCAAATTATAGAATTTTCATATATATTTTTAATAACTTAACAGCAGCTTCAAACCAGACATTCACGTGATTTAAAAGCGAACCTAGTTAAGTTATTTCTATTATTTATTTATTTTTTGTTTATCGTCTTTCCGATTAGAGTTTTAAGTTTCAATAAAAATAACCTATACAGTGTAATTAAAATATCCCAGACCCACCAAAAGCTGTCATTGCTACTGTAAAGTCAACTACGTCATCGTCGGTTCAGCTTCATTGGACGAGAGCAAGGGATGATACCCACCCTGTGACAGGTCAGTATCCGACATGTTGGATCAGTAATACTAATAATAGTAAGAATCCTCCTATTTACTCTCTACCATTTAACTTGTTAAATGCAATAATGGTGATATTTAAAAATGCACAGAAATACTGCAAGAATACGTAATCAACTTTATATATACATATGTGATAAGAAACATTTAATCTATTCCATCGTTACTCAATGGAGAATTCTAACTGTAGAACTTTGTCTTTTATTTTGCATAAGCTGTCACAATAACTAATGCATATTTTTATGCTAATATTCGACTGCTTGGCTTCTTTCTAGAATTCATTATTATGCTTATACTTACTAAATAGTTTACTATACATTTAAGACTTCATTATATTTTATACGTAATTTAAACATTTTTAATTAAAAGTTTATCTATTTATCTGTTTTGTTATCGCGCAAACAGCAAATTGCACTTAAATGTATTATTTTTAAATTATAATTCTTTGACGGCTTTCATACGTTTTGATCATAGTTTTATTCTAGTTGGTAATACGAATACATTAATTGCTATACCGGCTTTAGGAATTACTCTACCTAAAATTCTGATCTTCACAGGTTATGTGATCCACTACCGACCTGAAGATAAGACTACGTGGTCTGAGAGTCAGGTGTCTGGGGATAAGAATACTTACTCCGTAACAGATTTGCAATGTGGAAAAACCTATCAGTTTTTTGTGACTGCTTTAAACACAATGGGAAGAGGAGCTCCTAGTGATACTGTGTCTGCTACAACTGAAGGTGCAGGTAGGGGGCGAGTGGTTAAAATAGCATGCACAAACGTTTCCAAGTTAACCTAACTCGTGTATTTCTGATGCAAAGAAAAATGTTTTTACTAGTAATAAATGTGATGAACAGTAATGTTTTATATTCAACTTATTGCCGATTTCCAACTACAGATAAAAACAGTTCTGATCGAGAACTCTCTTACTTAATGATAGAATGTTTCAGCTTGGCTGATCCCGTAGCAGAAAGAAATATTTTAATTGTTATTTATATAAAGTACCAAAACTCGAGTCTATGTGATATATATATATATATATATAGAGAG
>NW_013668909.1:0-18787 GCF_000517525.1 Limulus polyphemus | reverse complement strand
ATATATATATATATATATATAGAGAGAGAGAGGGTTTTTTCCCCTTTTACTTGATTAAACATTTTCCCCCTCAAGTTTAATCATAATTCTTACATGAATTATCAATAAAAAAAACTTGATTTTTAAGCTCAGAGTATCTTTTATTTTAAGAAAAGTAAAACACTTGTCAAAGTTTCAAAGATAAGTAAGTCATTTATAGGTAATGCTGAATGTTCTCAAATTTTGCAGGAGAAAACTAAAACAATTTGTAATCGTGATAAAACTGGAGATTTTACTTTCAGGAAGATAATCGAACTAAAATTTAACGCTTTTTTATTTTCTTTTGCATAATTTCCTGTTTCTTCTGTCACAAAATTACTCTTGTAAATAGTTTCTGGGTTGCCTACACCAAAACTAAAATTTCCTTTTCGGTAATGAATTGATTGAAGGTTCAAACGAAATACAAAAATGTGTATGATATGTGTGTGTCGTTCATAACCCAGATCATCTACTAATCTTCTCCAATTTTATAGTTTTAACTTCGTATGTTCAGATATAATGGGAACATGTTTTTCATTGTGACTTCCAATTTAAAGTTTAAATAAGTCCTATTTTCCACAGTAAAAAAGTATGTATTATATCTTCGAAATTTTACAGCTCCAGTGGCGCCATCACGGTACGACCTCATCTCTTTAAATTCTACAACTATTACGTTTAACTTGGGCAGTTGGGGAGACGGAGGTTGTCCAATACAATACTTTCAGCTTCAATATAGGGTTCAAGGTCAAAGAGAATGGACAGTAATTGGTACGAAGCTCTATCCTGAGCAGCAGATAGTGGCTATCACTGACCTGAAACCTGGAACGTGGTATTCCGTTCTTATGAGTGCTGTTAATAGCGTAAGCGTCGTAGAAGAAGAATACAGGGTAGCGACTCTGACGCTTTCTGGTGGTAAGTTAAAACATTTTTAGACCATTTGTCTATAATTCTATTTCGATGGCATTTGAATCCTTTAATCTAACTGTAATGATACTGAAATGCCTGATATTTTGAACTCCATGAATTGTGTGTCCTAAAGCACAACCCAACATAAAGAAGTTGTGTTTGTTCCCCTAGACACAACCTTCCGTATATAAATTATGTTTGTGTCCTTAAATACAACCTCGCGTAAACAAATTGTTGTTGTGTCCCTAAGTAAAACTCCACGTAAAGTAACTTCAATTTTTTTTCTATTCCTGTCCATACTAAATACAATATAGTCGGCTGGACAGATGTAATGTATTATTTGTTATGTCCGGATAAAACTTGTAGAGGCATACTGATTATTTTGGTCGGGAAAAGAAAAAATCGTTCTGTAACATGTGTATTTAAAGAATTAATAGGAGTTTTTAAAGTTAAGTTTCAAACTAGATTTTTTCTCAGCGCCTTTATTTAATAAGCCAGAAATATCTCATAGTTTGACTACCAAACTACATTTCGCAAAACGACAATGAAAAACTTGTTAGGTAGTCTTTGAAATTATTAGTGCTTTGTGTATTTTATATAACTGTAAGTTTCCTGCCACAGTATAAATATTTTAAAGATATAATTTATTCTCTAAAATATATTTCACTTTATCTGAAATCTTCATATCTTTTCACAGCTACTGTGGTTCCCCCTGGCGATTCTAGTCCAAGGAGCAGGTATCGAAGCCTATATATAATCGTTCCTGTATGCTGTGCTGCTGTTGTTCTAATCGCTATCACCCTAGCCGTTTTCTTTGTTCTTTGTCGTCGTCGAAGTTCAGCATCTTCCAGCGCTTACGATGGTATATTTTTTGTTGATATTATTTACTTGTCATAGATGATTAAATCATTTCACAATGATTTCATCAAGTAAAAACTCTCACATCAACTGCTTTGCACCATCTGAACAGAATCAAATGAATTAGCTTATAGTAAAAAGTATATCATCAATTAAAATTTCCTAATCAAACATGTTGAAGATTCTGATATAACTAGTACAAAATACCCGCACTCAGCTTCGGGTCTCGAAAGCCCCAGTTTTATAATATGCCGATTATGATCCTCTATCATTCCGAGTTGCTGCTATGGATATTCCATGGGGGTTATTTCCCGAATGAATATAGGTATGAATACAGTTTCCAACATGAGACCCTTCAGATTATGAGGGGGGAACCAGGAATACAAAATCCGATGCCAAATTCGGGCTCAAAGACTAAAAACCTACTTTATACCACCGTTATACTTGGGTGAATTCCTTCTTACGCGTTTTAGCCTCCCTTGATAATCTTTACAGTGAGAGCACTACTCAATATAGATAAGAAAATTATTCACGCCGCTCCAAGTTCATCTGTTAACTTTGGTTCTTTTAGCTCCAAAACTATGGGATGGGTTATCTGCACAAAGACACAGACATACATACAAAACTAATAACAGTACCCTAGAAATCTCGAGGGGGACAAGGATACAAAATCTAATACCAGGTTCTGGCTCAGCGGCCCTGAAAGCCAATGATTAGGCAACCCATAATGCCTAGGTGACCTTCCAGGATCATTTGACTTCCATTTGTAACCCTGTGGTGGTAGGGATGAAGAAGGTAAGCCATAATGCCTAGGTGACCTTCCAGGAGCATTTGATTCCATTTGTAACCCTGTGGTGATAGGGATGAAGAAGGTAAGCCATAATGCCTAGGTGACCTTCCAGGATCATTTGACTTCATTTGTAACCCTGTGGTGATAGGGATGAAGAAGGTAAGCCATAATGCCTAGGTGACCTTCCAGGAGCTCCATTTGTAACCCTGTGGTGGTAGGGATGAAGAAGGTAAGCCATACTGATAAAGACATCTGTCGGGCCACCTCGAGTATGTCTGCCAAGTTTGGTCCTGCTAGTTTCATAACTGTGGGAGGAGCAAACTGGACATAAATACATGCAAAGCTAGAAGTTTAATTAATATAATTGGATAATAATTAAGAATAAAATTAATAACTTCTTATTTAACATTTTCAGTGTAATTCCTATAAGAAAGTCTTACCAGTGTCAGTCAATATTCCATTCAAAGAGCCTAATAAAGCTGTTCTGAGTACTATTTGGCTAGCTTCCTTCCTTTTGTTAAGTACTTCAAAATAAGGGGCAGCTATACTAAGGGTCTTTAATCTAGCCGTTTTACCAACGACGTGTGTTTCAAATAGCGTTCAGGTTGAAATTTTCTAATGCAATATAAAAACTAAGGTGTTACCTATAAATTAATAGACTGGTTAATGTTAATTTTCAAGAAGTCCAATTGCTAAAGAAGCACGTGTATGTGATTTAAACTAAAAAATAATTTTGATTATTTTTTAAAATGAGAACAAAACCTTTATTTTCTGCTCTGTTAACAGTTCTCTTCATAAACTAGAAATAGAATATTCGGTACACTGCTATAATATAAAAGTTCTATATACTGAACTAAATTTAAAATAATCTAATTTTCTTTTACAGTGGTCATATTATATAACTTAATATAATACTTTTAAATATTCCATAAAAATTTGAATAGATTTTTATGGCTAACTGTGGTTGAAAGAACTTTAACATGTCAACAAGAAGTTATTCTGGGTAAAATTTAGATTATTTACAGTTATATAGAAAATCGTGATACCTTAATATGTAATTTATGACGAAAAACTCTATAATACAAATTGGACTACTTTTCTGGTGTCAGAAAAAGTGCTTATTTCATACAATTCTTTCAAATGTGTAATTTCATCAAAAGGACGTATTAAGGAATGCACAGTAATGCACAAAAGTTTGATGTAGAATTATTCTTTGCTTATATTATAGCCACTGAAAAATGGCCAGACAGTGAAATATTTTTAATCATTGCCTAGAAATGAAACTTCGAAAATTTCTCTTGTTACAACAATTACAACTTTTTTTCACTGAAACATTATCTGAGTAAAGAAATTTAACAATGTTGTTTGTAAATGCTTTTACAGAAGGTTGGTAATGTTATATTAAAACAATTTTGAAGCAAGTCACGTGATGACAACAGCCGATATAAAGTAGTAGTGGAACGGAACGCATCAGAACTACATTTGACATTGTTTAACAGATCGTAGACAGTGTGATGCTAGAATACTGATCAACTGCAACAAGTTGTACCTTAACTGTAGTAAGTAAAGTGCGGCATCTTATAACAGGCAAGAATCCACGAACACAAAGATCGGTGGGAAAACTCATCCACGCTCCCAAGACAACAGTACGTAACATAACCAAGAAGGATTGAAATAGATAGGGACTTGATAAAAACCCTGTGTGTTATATTAAACCATTTTGAATCCTCACCACATAATTACAGTTCATGTCGCCACGTGCATTTGTGCTCTATATGATGACTGTCCATCTTGGTAAGAGTCCTGCAGCGTAACTTCCATTTCAAAAGAATATGTTATAAGGTTGTCATGTCAAAAGTACATTATTACTTCCTGATTGTTTTCTATAGTCCACCTAGTGTACAACAACGACGGTTTTCCAGCACCAATTTCAATATTTCGATCGCACAGAAGCACAAAGGCACTGAATCTGGCGACTTGACTGATATGTATTTGTATGGTAATAGGATGAATACCCATTTCATTATCAACTATGCAAAAGTTGACGGGATTTATTGTGGAAAGAACTGTTGTTCGTGTGACTTCTATAACTTTTTTTTTCAGACAGAAATGAAATAACAGGTTTTATTGATTGGTATTGCAGAACCCCATGAAGATGAACGTGCAAGAACGTGTGATGGTGATAACATTGGGTATTCAAGGAAAGAAATACAAAAAAATTAGAGAGAAGTTTGAAAGAAAATTTTATAAGCCAGTTCCTACAGACAAGATAATACGCGAATTGTTGAATAAGTTCCAAAGAACGGAATCTGTTAATGATGAATCAAGATCTGGACAACATCCACGTGTCTCAGAGCATACTGTCTAGGAACTGCTGCATCATGTCCAGATAAATAGCCCCTGTAACTGTAGCTTCAGCAAAGAAAAAAGGTCCATAAATCTTAGATTTAGTCAAACCCAACCAGACATTAACTTTAGGAGTATCTCTTTCCCATTGATAGGTGAAATCAATCGGTCTATCATTAGCCTCCATGACACAGTTATGGCGATTAACCTTTCCACACTTATGGAAAGTTGCTTCATCACTAAAAAGAATGTGGTCCATTCAATTTTCATTCTGAATGCGTTCAACGAGATCGGCAAACTTCGCTGTGGATAGTCCTCTTCATGCAAATCATGTAAAACCCGAAGGTGATAACTTTTCTTATGCTTTGTAGACCGCTGAATTGGGCAGCCTGAGTCTTGGTAAAACAGCACGAAATGACATACGTAGTTCTTTCGTGACAACTTTTCGTATTGCATTTAACACCAGTTGGTTGAGGATGGGATATTGAACACCATCGTCTTTGAGAAAGATGGTGTATCTCGTCACTATGCAAACACTGTTCGTGAGTACCTGAATGAACGATTTCCAGATTTGACGTGGAAGAAACAGACCCTGGGCGGCTCGATTGCCAGATCTAACACCCTTGGATTTCTTTGCATGGGGCTTTATCAAATCAAACCTCTATCAAACGAAGGTTAAAGACCTGCAAGACTTAGTACATGCATCGTAACGGCTGTTCACAAAATAACCCCTGAAATGCTCCAGGATGTGTTCAGAAATGCTACAGAAAGATTTGAGTTCTGTAGAGATATTGATGGTGCACATGTAGAACCTTATTCTTAAGTATTTAATAAATGTATACCTTCTATTGTTTTATAATTGACTTTAATACAGTTGCCCATTATTTGTCTGAAATAGATAGACTTTATAAATACCCTATATTTACCCTCTGTATTTATATTTTTATTGTTACGACCATTCTTTTCCAACTGTAAAATTAAGGTGGTCGGAGCTTAGAAGATACCAAGGGTGACATGATTGCAATGCCAGATCTTGAGAAACAGTATGGTGATACTAGTGAGTCAGCTTACTTTCCTTCTCCCTACGCCACTACTCGCGTTCCTGTCTTTTCTCGTGAAATGATGCCACGAGAGGGTGCCCCAGGATCTCGTAGTCTTGTTCGATCTTCCACCAGAGGGCATGAAAACAACTATGACGTTCCACAACCGGTAGAGTTCTTCTTTGTTAATTATTGATTGATGCAATATATAATGTTTAAAGATAAAATAACATACAATCTTCTCTTTGCTGTATAGTGAGTTTGTTCAATAATATAATGCACAGAAACTCTGTCTGAAAATCATAATGTAACTGACGTGATATCATTTGCTTATAAACTGTTCAGTCATTTATTTAGTTATAAAACCAGTATATTGTTATGTATTCTTAATTTGTACAGAAA
Organism: Limulus polyphemus; assembly: GCF_000517525.1. Taxonomy (NCBI): domain Eukaryota; kingdom Metazoa; phylum Arthropoda; class Merostomata; order Xiphosura; family Limulidae; genus Limulus; species Limulus polyphemus. The sequence continues at coordinate 12,427 of NW_013668909.1, read as the reverse complement.
ATAAGTAGTTATGTGTTTACATCAAATAATAAAATATTAATAATTTTTTATCTGCTCAATGTGCTTTATACTGCTATGACATTGTAGTTGTTATTCAAACAGCGATATCTCTTGAAAAGCCAACTGTGTACCTTTGTGCTTAACAAAGACCATCCAATGAACCTAAAAAAAAGAAGCTATTAATCCTGTTTAAATTGTTCCCTTTTTTAATTGGAATGCAAATTAATTTTTGAAGATAAAAGTAAATACTTTCTCTGACTTCTCAACATTTACATAAATTCATTTTATTGAATAGTAGCAGTTTGTTCCAGTGAAACTTAGGAGAAATGTAGAAAATTTAACAAGTAAATTCCGTTTTTACTAACATTATACTGGCTTGAGCATATTTTCCTATTTACTCATATCCAAACAACAGGTGACTCTAACTTTAATGCTCAAAATGCTTTGTTTTTGGGATTCTAACACTTAGGTTGAAAAACAGTAATAATTCAAACACATTATTAGAATTGGCACCTATAAGTACTGAAAAGTCACGTAAGTATGTTTCTATGGGCAAAAGATGTTATCATTACCAAGGATAGTGTTACTTTAGACAGACAATGTTCTATGGGACACCTGCTGTTTTGCTTTCACAAGTTAACTATTATAACATATATCAGTTTTTCTTATCATTAGTTGAATGAAGGAATAATTTACTTTATATGCTTTTAACATCCTGAAAAGGACGCTTATTCAACCCTCTGTATGATTTCATTTTGTCACAACTAAATATAATAAGTGAACGACTTACTGTTTAACTTTACTATTGTTTAAAATAGCAACACTTACCACTCACACCATGTTCCATACTTATAACTTTGAGACTGCTTGGTGTCAAGACAATTGGTTGTTAGGAAATACAAAGGCCGTCACATGGTCACACAGACAATGATGTCAAGATAGTTGTTTGTTAGGACATACAAAGGTTCTCACGCAGAAATGTATTACTGATGACGATATTAGGAAGTTTGATCTTGTGTTTGCTTAAACAAAGTAACATTTTCATTTATACAAACTAGAAATTCTATTTCCATATCTTTTAAATCTTTATTTAAACTTATTAGTTTTACAAATGTGCAAATTCACGTAATCGTAAAAGGACCATTAATTATAAATCAAGTGATTATTTCAAAGATTTTGAAACAATGTTTCATTAACATGAATTATACAATTTAGTTTTCTTATATAACTCAAATTTTTATCATAGCTCAGTATGCTATCATGCATACTTAAAACTTCAGGTAGTTAATATTGAAAATAAATGGTTGAAACTCTACATAATCATATGTTTTCTACATAAATTTAATGCTCACCATACCTTAACCAGAGTTTTTGTATGTCACAGAATTTAAACGTCGGTAAATATAGTTTTTCACTTTACATAGTGATACAAAACACTAATTATGTATTCATGATATTTGATAATTAGTTAGCATACAGTTCTTGTATATTTTCTATAATTAGACTTCATAAACTGATTATTCACGTTTCTAAATACCGTTGTCACTCATACCGAAATATTTTAGCTTATAAAATACATGACTAACTTTCATACAATTTTTTGTACATTATGTTCATATTACTATTTCAGTTTGAGTATATATATTTTTCATTTGTGTAACAATGTGTGAAACAAACTAAATTAACATGAGACATCGTACTAAAGACTGTTTGTTTGTTATTAAGCACAAAGCTACACAATGGGCTATCTGTGCTCTGCCCACCACGTGTATCGAACCCAGATTCTAGGGTTGTAAGTCCGCAGACATACCACTGTGCCACTGGGGGCTACTAAAGACATGTCACTATATAAACGAATAGATGATTCAATGCAAACTAATCATGTAATATTTCAGTTAGTAGGCTCACAAAAATTAGTTTATCAACTATTTCAAAGCAGATATTTCCTCTTATAGGTTTGAAACTTTTATGGTAATATAACTTATATCTTCACTTAAAAATTATATAAATCAGCGTTCTGTGATTTTTATATATAAAAATAACTTTTAATCATAGCCTAATGTACTTGCTACTTTATTATATCTAAGTAAAATCTCAGCTTAAGTATAATACATATTGAAACATTTGTTAACAAAACTTTAAGGTACACAAATATACTATTTATGAAAACATCTTATTTTATAAAGTACTGACCTATATATATATATATCTAGCTTAGTCTTTTAAGATAAATTACACCTCACGAATATCAGTTTCTAATGATAAGTGCAATCATAGTTTTCTCTTTCTCAGGATGTGATGGTTCCGAAAAGAATCTTTACATTTCATTCATTTAAACAAAATCGTTTTCTTCAGAAGAAAAATGGCCTTCTTCTTCATTACCTTTAGTACAAATACTCATTTGAAATATGTTATGTTCATTTTGTGTAATACCAATGGCCCAGTGATATAGTAATTGGGGAACATTTATATGTTCAATCATATGACTCCATAAATAAAACAAGTCTTTTTAGCAAAATGAAATCATACATACAGGGTTAAATAAGTGTCCTTTTCAGGACAATAAAAGTATCTAAAGTAAATTATTCATTACAATGACTACCTCATTCAAGAATGTATAATAAAAACTAATATATATATATATAGTTGACTTGTGAAAGCAAAACGGCAGGTGTCCTACAGAACATTGTTTGCCTAAAGTAACACTATCCTTAGTAATGATAACATCTTTTTCCAATAGGAACAATATTGTAAAAAGTATGTAGATGAAAGGACATATTTTGTCAAGAGAAATAAAAATCATAGTTATATGGATAGCATAAAGACAAACTAGTGCAAGTGAATGATATTTAAACAGCTGTCCTCTTCAGGACAATATTGGTAAAAGGTATGCTTAAATATAGAAATTAAAATTATAATCAGTTTGTTAAAACAAAATGGGTTGTCTTGTTCAGTATGAATAAAAAACGTTAGGTATGATAAAACTTTTCGGTAGTAAGTTATGTGTTTAAGTAACACTATCATCCTATAGAAACACAACTAAATGATAAATAAGATGATACATATTGAAATCTGCATGCTGTCCCACAGAAGTATAGAAACACTTTTGTAAAACATATGCAATTCAGTGTAAGTTTAAATTTGTATGCAGTCTTATTAAAACAGTATCAGCCTTTCTCTTATAGAACCTTAGTAATACAATCCACCTATACAAACACTATCTTTAGTAACACAATGCACCTATAGAAACACAGTACACCTTTGTAAAACATATACACACAAACACTATCCTTAGTAACATTGTCCACCTTTAGAAATGTATACACAAAAACTACTCTTAGTAACATTGTCTACCTTTGTAAAATGTATTTAATGTTTTACTTATAAAGCAAAACTGAAAAATCATTGTTATGCATTGTAAGACCATTCACCTAAAGAAACACATCCGCCTTTGTAAAATGTATGTAATAAATACATAAACATATGTTAAAATCTGTATGCAATCATGCAGGACTATCTGTCTTTCCAAAACATACATAATCTATCCAATAATGCTTATAGAAACATTAGTAACAACATCCCCCTATAGTAATAGTATCCCAGAACTTTGGTAACATCGTCTGCCTATAGTAACAACATCTGCCTATACACCTTACTAACACAATCTGCCTATCATAACAGGCCACTATATCACCTCTCACTAAGTTTGTTGCACCTTGTGGTTCCACTTCGTGGAACTAGGACATCACACCTACCACAGATTTCTCTGTATTCAACCTGTCATAGTAACGCACCCTCTGGTGACATTTCATGGAACTATGACGTCATCATCGCTGATATCTATGACATTATTGTTTCTACTTCTTTCCCCATTGCCTGGGGTTGACCCATATGTGGCGCCCTTTTGCGGCGTGACGCGCAACAGCTGCCTCAACTACTCACATAAAATAAATTTTTGATAACCTCACATATTTCAGCATATATAACTCTTTTACCTATTTTTTATATATTTTTTAGAGGAGAACTAAATGCAAAGCTTTACTTGATCAAACCTCAGAACCCAGAGGAGGAAGTGACGTTAGTTCAGATTGTGGTAAGTCCTTCAGATTTGTGACATTGTGATAATTACATAGCTCGGATTATCCTAATTTGCAGTTGTGAAGGAGAGAAAGAATTCTGTTTTGTCTGTATTTAATTGTAAATTTGGTCTGTGGTGTTGGTGGAGCAGGTATGAACGTTAAAGTTGAAAACTGCTATAAAGAGTGTATATATCCCCACCGTAGACATTTAACATATGAATAATGGGTACTAAAACAAAGTCTGTTGAAAGTACAGATGCAGAATTAAACTCTTAAGGTGACGAAGCGAGAAAGCTTATAGAACATCACTTTAGTCTACAGATTCTTCTTATTTCTCACAATCTTCATTGTCAGCCCATTAAAGATTTTAAACGAGAGTTTAATCAGATTCGTTTAATCAGAACTAATAGGAGTTAAAAACATCTGTAATTTTCTTTTTCAAAATTTCTTTTATTTTTAGGGAACTATACATAAAAAGGCAGAAATTTAAATATGTGGTCATTGGTATGAGACTTGTCTTTTGATAAAGACTTTCGAGGTTCATTTCATGTTTACTTATGTATTCTAACAGGAGTATCAAAAGAGGGGTCACTTCCATTTATTATAATAATTTTGCACGTTTGTATTTCAAAAAAAAATTCCATGTCACAGAGATGAAATTACATTTATAAAAAATTAGAATATTACAACTATGAAAAATGTAAAACGAAATGCAATTCCACGAAACAAGATAAGATTCTTTCAAACTCAGAAGCTGAAAATTCGACATATCATCAGTGACATTTTAAAAAATATTACCATCTTCTCATAACATTACATTATACATAAAACATAAAACTACGAAGGGATCATTCATCAAGATACTAGAATACCTTAGAATACAAGACTGTTATAAGTTTTGTATGTGCTAATGAAAATATTGTTAAAATACACTTACACGTCCAAAATATTACAGTTTGCATTAAAACAAATGAAACAAATGATAAAGCAGAGCTTAGCACTTTTTGTGCACTGGTTCCACTTAGTAATCCTACACGTAAAAAAAACGACTACAAGTGGTGTGATAGATTAACAATATCTGATAAAGATATTATGACTATGAGACACATACGTATTTGAAGTATGTTAATTTTGAAATGCACTATTCTGTTTCTGCCCATTTTAAAAATACTCAATATATCTAAATATGTTTAGTAATTATAATTCGAATTAAATTCTATTTGGTTTGTCTCCGTGAAGCACAAACCTGCATAACTGGTTATATGTGCTGCACCTACCATGACTACGGAAATCCAGTTTTTAGCGTTATAAGTCACTGAGCCACTGAAAAACACATTTTGTAGATAACCTAATAATGACTTTTATACTTCAGCATTATAGTTTTTTTTTCTGCATCGCTTGTAGATATCTTAATTATGGAAATTATTATGTAGTTTAAACCATTTTGTTTTCCTTGTAATAAGTTGAAGTGCATTAGCAATGTTTTATGTATTGGTCAATAGAGAGCGTCACCGATCGTCTTGACGGCTACGAGCAACCACGAAAATCCTTCAGACCCAAAAGCCAGGATCACTGTATATATCCCAACAGTTCTTTTAAAGAATCAACACCAAGTTACGGAGTAAGGTAACGAAATAATTATGTTAATAGTCTTCATATTTCGTGTGAATTACTTGTACCAAAAGTAACTGTCACTTAAATGCTAGCTACTTAACACGTTAGCTGCCATGTGCCCCACCGGTGGGTAACAACCGACTTTTAGTTATAGACCGCGTGACACACCAGTGGGTCACACAGTTATATTTCAAAGCCAAATTGCTCTTGTAGCATATGAGTTTGTATAATTTATTATGCAGCAGTGAACGTGTTAATATGTTTGTTTTTAACTGTATAAATGTGTTTGATAAATACATCGCGTTTATTAAAAATAAACTAACTTCACAGAGACATAATACTTTCCTTGTGACACATCATTTATTATATGCATTATTCAAGGTTTACAAAATTGTGAACTGAAAGTTGTTAAAATAGAAAATAGTTTTCATATCGACTGCGTTTTAAATGTTTTATTAGATATAGTTTACATTTTACGGATGTGTTATATGATCTACCTGAAGAAACAACGGATATATTTTGTAGGAGTGATTACATCCATGACTTCATATATAGTCCTATACATCTAGCATCATCATCAGTAGTTCATGACGGTCTGGAACCCTCGGACACGGAATGTGATAGAGACTTAACCGACAACAAGGGATTAGGTAAATATTCATTCGTACAAGCTTTCTAGACTATTTTAAAACTAGAAGCTAAGAATATTATTAAATCAATATATATCACATATTTTCAAAGCTTTATCCAAGTAAAAAAACAGGTAATTGTTTCGTATAAGGAATATTTTAGTTTTAATATAATCAAATAAATACACAGTAATTACTTGTTTCTTTCAACTCTGTAGTTGATGTAAAACATTTTTGTTTGTTCTGACTTAAGTGGTCTGTTTTAGTTGGTATCAAGTGTGGCCAAATGGTTAGCGTCTCGGGCTACGGATCGTACGCTCTGGATGTCGAGACGTTATGCTGCTGAATACACTCTGGAACTTTCAGCTGTTGACACTTTATAAAAGTGACAGTCAGTCCTATTATTTAGTTCAACTAGCTGGACAAAATCCTTGCAGTAGCGAGTGCTACTGCCTAGCTGTTTTTCCTCTGACCACTAGTCCGAAATGAGGGACAACTGTATCTAAATTCTAGAGGCCTCTGACAACGGCCAGCTAGCAAATATGGTACTGTTCAGGTTCAAAATTCCAACTACAATCATGTCTCAGTTCATTAAATTACCCAACTCTTGTAATGATATATTAATGGATATTGATGTGTTGGTAGAGAACATGGAACGATAATATTTACTGTCTGACCGAGTTCTAATGCATCACAAAAATCTGTCAGTTCCGCTTCCACAGTGGCATATTGAGTCAAGTCAGGCTAACTACTAAAAATGATCGTTATATAGTAGTTACTTAGTTGGCAAGGAAACACATATTTATAGCAATATTACTTAATGATATCTATAAAATATTCCAGTCTAATAGTAGAGCATAACATCAATTACATGTCCTAAGTACCTTAATTCACTGCAGCTTACTTATCGGGAAAATTATTGTTAACTGACGACGGAATCAATATATTTTTTGCTATGCAAGTATAGTAAACTATACTTGAGCGTCTTATTGTTATTTGCATTTTTTGAAGTGTTATATCATGGTTGATGTTCGGATAGTTTTACCATTACGCACAAGATAATGACTTGTGTTTTCAGAAGGGGTTGATTATTGCTTCTAAACATATCTGGGAGCTTTCTTTCTAGCGAAGAAATTTGCTGTGTGACACAGATAATATAGTTAATCAGTCAGTCTTAAGTTCAGTTGCTTAACTGCTTCGCAAAAGAAACAACTATTACTGTGAGGTATACTAAGCATCATTAATCAAAGAAAAGAAAAGATGGTTAACATAATACGCCATAGTGAAAGCACGAAATAAGCGAGAGAGGTTAAGTTTGGTGGACACTGCTTTGTGGGTCCTACTTCTAGAAATACCTTTCAAACTAAAATATATCTTATAGTTTTCTACTTATATATTGTGCTTTGGTGTTATTTGTTATCCTGTTCCTGCGACATATTTATTTATTTTTCTATGGGGAAAGGCTTTATTCCTTAAATCAATATAATTTTACTTAATTGTATCTCCTGTTCTTTATACGTGCTTGATTACTCTTAAACGAATTTGAAATATTGTTAGGACTATATGAGGTTCTTGAAGTGATTGTTTGTTTGTAGTTAAGCACAAAGTATAAAATGGAATATCTATGCTATGCCCACCGCGTTAAATAACTTTAGTTTCTTTTGAATTTCACATAAAGCTACAATAGTAGGATTGACAGTCACATTATAACGCCCCCACTGCTGAAAGGGCAAGCATGTTCGGTGATAGGGATTCGTATCTGCAACGTTCAGGATGCGAGTCCAGCATCTTAGCCATCAGGCCATGCTAGGCCACATAAATAAGATGTGGTTGCAAGAAATGAAGTTGGGAAATACTGGGGGAAAGAGTGATCATTGCATAAATTGGTTTGATTTTTTTTAGGTTTAGATAAAAAGAAATTAAACAGTCATTCCTAATTTAAAAAAAAAATCTGAGGCCATGAGACAATGTATTTCATTAACGGACTTGAAAAATTAGTTAAAAGTTAAGTTGTCAGGTATTTTTATTGTTTTTTTACACAAAGTGGTTTTAATTCAAGATATGCATGTTCCTAAAAAGAAAAACGTGTAATAGGGAAGATCAAACCTAAATGGCTTACTAAAGCCATGAGTGAAAAAAAAAATCAATGATAAGTATCACATGAGGTTTAAATTGATAGATAAAATGGAGGATTTACAAAACTATATAAGATATGGGAATTTGGATAAAATGAATTTAGGAAGTCCTAAATTGGCTGTGAGAAACATCCTGCTAGCAATATTTTAATAGCATGGATTTTTTTAATTCTATGAGATGGCCGAGGTTTTAAATGTTATCTCCTTTTCCTTAAAAAAAAGGAGAGGATTTTAGCAATACTCTTGGCTTTAAGCATTCTACAACAAACAGTTGGATCGGCCTGAATCTTACAGATGTTAATCCCTTGATTGTAAAAATAAAGATTAAAAATAGATAACTCACCAGCTTTTCTCAGGGTTTTACAGGAGGCCATAAAATGCGAACATATATTTCTCTTTCATTCTGGTTAAGTTTGAGGAATGAAGACTGCTAATGTTACACCTTCTATTTTTTAACGGGTTGATACGAATGTCCCTGGAATTTATAGATCAGTTAGTGTTATTTGTACTGTAACAAAATTTCTAAAGACTGATAAAAGAACCTTTATGAAATCATGTAGTACCATATGATATGGTAAAAGAAAACCAAAATGGCTTCACTAAAGAGAAATCTTCCCATACTAATCTGTTAACTGTTTTTTCGAGGATGTTACGTGTTATCTGTATGATGGAAAGGGCACTACTTGGGTAGTACTTAGCTTTTGAAAACTATTTTGAGAAATGCCACACAAATTGATAGCTGTGGAACACATTGGTGGGGGTTAAAGGTAAGTAAATTGTAGAATAATTGAATGAGAAAAAACAAAACATTATTACCAGAGTCCTGTCAAACTAGTGGACTGTTTCAGGGTTTGTGAAAAGGCCGTTCTTATTTCATTATTTGTAGCTGTATTGAGAATATTGAAGTACCACAGAATGACTTGGATTAATTGGTAAGTTAGAAAAATATTTGGAAAATGACCTTTAATTGTAGTAAATGTAAAATAATGCAAGGTGATATTATATTATTAAGTAATGATGAAGCGACATCTTTAATCTTTGTAGAGTATGCAAGAAAATAGACTTTATAAAAACACCAAAAGTGAGTTCGTTAGATTTGGTCAATGAACCATTCAGTCAACTAGTGAATCTGTTACTCTGTTATCAATCAATTACTGAGTATGTCAGTCACCCAGTTTTAAGTTGTGTCACAGACACAAGTGGAAATTTTGTAAATAGGTAATTAAGTTTTATTTATGAGTAAGGCGTACCATTAGCTTTCGAATTTATGTCGAAACGTAGCCTACAGAACGTTAAAGTCGAAGAAATAAATAACTTGATTTAAATAAATGGACTTTACTTGGCAATCTTTTTACCGGATATGCAGAAAGAACATACCCAACGACAGACCACGCTACAATATTATTTTCTCTTGAGAAAAGAACAGTAAGAGGTGATTTTAAATTTGATTTAAATAAGATTTGAAGACGGGTTGAATGGGTAGTGAAAGAAACTTTATTGCAAATGTACAACGTTTCGACGAGCTTATGTTATCAAGTACCTTATTATGACATAAGCTTATTGAAACGTTGTGCATTTGTAATAAAGTTTTTTTCACTACCCATTCAACTCGTCCTCAAATCTTATTTAGTAAGACATTATCTTACTGAAGTTTACAAAATTATTCGTGGATCGATATGATAAAGGCTTCTGATTTCTTTGAGCAATAATTTGAAGACAATAGGCACAAATGATTTGGAAAATACAGCTAAGACAGTTTTCTTTTGTTTTATAATAGGGTGATTGACTTATTGACTTATGGAATGAGTTGGCGTCGGCTGTAGTAGACGCCGGCACTTGATAACAGGTTAAAAGGGAATCGATATAGGGTGATTGACTTATGGAATGAGTTGCCGTCGGCTGTAGTAGACGCCGGCACTTGATAACAGGTTAAAAGGGAATCGATATTTCCCGAAAAATAAAGGGTGGGTTTAAATTTGTACTTTTTTTTAAGTGTGGATATGCAGGGACAGACTTATAGAGGTAAGTAGTCTATTGTTATATGTGTGTTGCGCTATATATAAATCGATGGGGCGTTACAGAAAGCCTTTTGTTCAACTCCAGAACTCATCAGCTAAACTAAGCCTGTGACGATCTTAAAGTAATTTAAAATGCTTTTTTTGTGTGATAAAGCTTAGTGTTTATATGTTGAGAACGTTATCTGTCAAGGTGTTACTGCATTTTATGCCTAAGTAATACGATAAAACATCTGAAGCGTAATTCGATTGTTCCACACTTTTTAAACCTAAAAAGTATAGTTTGATCTCCATGAATAATGTGTACACGAGTATTTTAAAACCCTGACTATATAAAATAAAAAGAACTGATTATTCAACTCAAAGAAATCTTGATTACATTAAACAAGTGTGTTAATTTTCGATATCGTCTCAAGTGATTATTCTATTTAGCTTTTATTCTAATTGCGTTTGAGCTTTATTTGCAGTGTTTGCTATTATTCGAAGACTGTGCATAAATTTATATAATCATTACATTTTTTAGTTCTTAGTATTTTCAATTAGATTTAATTATATTAATATAGAACTTGTCTCGATTTTTTTGTTTTTTTTTTGCATTCTTCCATAGTGGTGAAACAAAAAGCCGGCTCTCAAAGTTCTCCCCATCAGAAAGTGCTTTTCTGTAGATGACAGCATACAAAATGTTTGTCTCATCAGTTCCATCTAAATTTTAAGGTTTATTTGATAAATGTATATTAATGTTCTGTGATAATATTATTAATATTATGATAGATTACATTTAATGTAACTTAAAAAGTTTTTGTTTTTCTCTACTTGTATTATGACTATACAATAACCATAATAAAACTTGTTATAAGTTTATAACATGTTCTAAATGTTTCCATATGTTATATAACAAAAAGAGTTGACTACAAGTCTTGAAAATCTGTCTAGTTAAAAATTAATTAAAATGTCCAGGAGATCTCAATAATCTTCTTTCTTCAAAATCTACAACGATTTATTATCTTAGTTGTAATTTCGGATGTGTAGTTTGTTTTTTTTATTCTGAAATAATTTCAAAACCAAATGTTTATTTAGATCTAGTCTCCTCATTTGTTATTTGCGCAATCGTATTTTCAAACTATTAAAAGTAAAATTCACAAACTTTATTACAGATATAATCTAAATACAGTAGCTAATTTCTGATTTCACTAATCTTGCGAATATTCTGGACATTTCTCCAAGCAGACCAATCATATTCGTCAATATTATTCAGGGCTATTTAAAAATTGTTGTATTGCATTTGTTGCATCCAAAATGGTTTATATTTATGTATCTAAAGGACATCACTTTATAAATCGTATTGTTATCGTCAGCAGCACCGTTTTTCAGATTATGTTTATATTACTTTTGTATGTGATGATAATAAAATTTTTTTTTTTTTGCTTTAAGGAAACACAAGTACAAAAATTCTCTTTCATCATTTATTTTCCTAGAACGATTTAAACAAACAAAAAACAGTGATTAAAAGTAAAAATGTTTAAACACTGAAATTAAATATTGCGCGAAACTTTTAAGCCTAATGTATTAACTGCTGTAAATACGTCACTACTGACTATCACTGAGATACTAATTAATGAACTTCCGATCAGAGCAAGCTACCTTCTCAGACCAACAATGAAAATCAGCCTGGCAATGAGTATAACTGATTAAATATTTTTTTTTATACTTATAAGGATTAAAGTGCATTGTTTCATCAGCACTCACGTCATTAACGATATTTTCGGCCAATTATATTTCACGAGATCTGACTAGCTTAGGAGGTTTAGATTAGCTGTAAACCAATAAACTAACCTACCAATACAAAATAATCCCTATAATACAAATATAACAATAAAAACAGACACACTAAACATTTTAACCCATACGATTAATGAAAGTTACACTGTTTGTTTGTAATTAAGCACAAAGCTACA
>NW_013668908.1:125675-129489 GCF_000517525.1 Limulus polyphemus | reverse complement strand
CTTCAAAGTGGCATTTGATGAAGAGCTGCAAAGGCAAATTCAGCAAGAAAAAATAAATGGAGAGATGTACTGCGACAGTAGCTGGATTGTACACAATATTTGGCTTCTCAGAATCTTGCATTTCGTGGTCATACTGAGGACATAACCTCAAACATAAACCCTGGAAATTTCCTGTCACTTTTGCAGTTATTAGCAAAGTATGATCCAGTAATGAGAGAGCATTTAAAGCGTGTTAAAAACAAGCAAATGTCAACATCTCTTCTTTCTCCTGAAATCCAAAATGAGTTTATAGATCTCATGGGTTCACATGCGCGAAATTATTGTTTGTTAGCAATTCGTAGAAATGAATACTATGGTATTCTGTTTGATTCCACACCTGATTTAGCCCATCGTGAGCAATTGGCCCAAGTGATTCGGTTTGTTGACATTGACTTTAAGACAAGAAAAGTAGAAGTCAAAGAATCATTTATTGACTTGATACAGGTAAAGGAAAAATACGATGCCAATATTGGAAAAAGAATAAGCACAAAATTAGAAGCGGATGGAATTTTATTGAGTGATTGTTGTTCACGATGTTATGATAATGCTGCTGTCATGTCAGGTCATCTGTCAGGCGTTCAACAAAGAATTCTGAACAAAAATCCAAAAGCAGTGTTTATAAACTGTGACAACCATAGAATCAACTTAGCATGTCTTCATGTTGCAAGTCAGGAAACAACAGTTATTACCTTTTTTGGTATAATTGAAGCCAATTATAATTTATTTGCTCATTCAACAACTCGATGGGACAAACTGCAGCAGGAGCTTAAGATCTCTGTCAAGCGTGAATCAGAAATACTGTAAAGTGCAAGAGAAAAGGCAGTAAAAGTTGTACATGAAAAGCTGGATGAATTGTTATGACTGTTAGAGCAATTAAGTGAGAATGACAACACGGTTGAAACAAAATGTGGTGCTCATAATATTCTGCAACGCATGCTTACATTTGATTTTCTTGTACTTTTGCATCATCTATCAGTCGAGTGCAGAAACGTCTTCAGGACCCAAAAATGAGTTTTAGAGAAGCAGCTGCTGATCTTGATCTTGGATTGCGTGAAAAGTCCTGTCAAGAAGCACTTAAAGTGGGAAAGAATCCATGTGAAACATGGGTATTGACCATTGAAAGAAGAAAAATACATAGTAAACGAATGCCAGGTGAAAATGCAGCTGATGCTGGATTGACTGCTGAACAGGAAATTTATTGCATCATGAAAGTTGCTATTGATCGCTTGATTACAGAAATAACAGGAAGATTTTCTCGCTTACTAGATTTAGATTCACGGTTTGGATTTCTACTAGATGTGAAAAATCTTGTTTCTGGAGATTTCGAAGACGGAAAATTGCAAGAAAAATGTTCTGACTTAGCAAAGAGCTATCCAGGTGATATTAATGGACCAGAATTGTACAGAGAAATTAAAGACTGTAGAATGTTGATAAGTAAAAGAACACAGATGGATTTTCCTGAACCAATGGTTGCAACTGATTTGCTAACATTTATAATTTCATGTGGTGAAGATGTTTTCCCAAATTTAAGAATTGCATTGCAAATTTTGTTAACAATTGGGGTTTCTATTGCTAGTTGTGAAAGGTCCTTCAGCAAGCTGAAATTAATTCTTACATATTTGAGAACCTCAATGACTCAAAAATGACTTAGTATCTTGGCAATATTAAGTATTGAAAAAAACGTGCTTAATACCTTAAATTTTGATAGTTTAATTGATGCATTTGCAGCAGCAAAAGTACAAAAGGTTCATATAATGTAACCATGAATACCAGAATGCTACCTGTACAAGATCTAGCTAAGTATATGTACAGTTTTGTAAGCCAATAAAATTTGTTATTTGTAAACTTAAGTAGTATTTTATCAATCTGTTTTATAATCCATGTACACCATAAGTGACTAGCTTCTCATATAAAGCATAAGTTTCAAAACTAGGGATATAACAAATTTATTCTGCATGCTTGAAAGATTACTCTAGCTATGTGACTTTGAACAATACTGGATGACATAAATATCAAAATGGTTTTCAAATAATGTAAGTACACCTAGTAGGCTATACTTCATTAGTTCTAGGTTTACAGTTGTGATATTGTGAGATGTTATATTGTGACTTTATTTTAGGTCTGTGTAAAGCGTTTGTGTTATTGTCATTAAGGGGGGTAATGAGTCACAAAACAAATAATCAAAACATTTTAGAGGTGGGGGCGCCAAAAGTGTCTTTTTCCCCAGGTGCTGAGAACCCTTGCTACGCCACTGTATAGACAGTAATGCACTTAATTTTTATTTAATTAAACAATGAACCAAAGAATATAGACTAGTAACATACACATTGTAGACAAATTCACTTACCTCTCAATAATTTCCTGGCTTTCTATCTATGTGACAAGAGCAGTTACAAATTCATCCAAGCTAGTCATTAACTTTCCCATGGGAACGATGTTGGTACTCTGAGTAAAATTGACGTCTAACTGTTCAAAACATAACATTATACGTCATTTGATAAAAGAAATCCTTCACTATTAGTTATAGATAATATATATATAATGAAACGTAAGAGAGAAGTATCAATGAATCAACGATGAGGATGTGGCAGGAGGGGTCTGATTTTTTATTCGATAGCTCTGTAACCAAACAAAGTTGAAAGCGATAAAAAATTATGGTTTGATTGAGCAATAACTATTTTATATATAGTAATTTACGTTTAATTTCGTACTTTTTCGAGGGATGGTGGATAAAATAGGGAAGATGATATGCTAAGAGAAAAGGTTTCACGTGGGTCACACTAGGGGAAATTCAAGATTTTTTAATATTGCGTTGTAGAATTAAAAACTTAAAACTTATATCCTATTAAAATATGGATTATTAGCTAAGACTTTATTCTGTTCTAATTGGTATAACATAAACAAACAGTAGTTTAATAAAATTTTGAATGTAAGAAACAAAACTTTGTGTCATGTGCAGTAAAGGATACCCGTGGCGATAGGGTTAACTGAAAGACTGCCAAATTTTGTGAAGATACATTATATTGAAAGTTAGAGGTATTAAATCTATAAAGGCTTTAAACGAGTACAAAGAGGTCACTTCGTCGGTCAAATTGACCAGCTGGTATTGAGAGAGTTAATATTAGATTTCCTGTTCCTGTTAATACACAGGTTCTTCTGCTTGACAACAAGTATTTTTGACTGTGATTTGTAATAGTCTATAAAACTTTTCAGTTATGGCCTTTTGAATCATTTTTGTTTGCTACTATAAGTTTCCATAACATAAAGTTGGTGAGAATTGCTGTACAGTCCTTAATTTTTCTAACTTTCCTGCAGGACAAACTCACACAAGATCAGAAAAATCTGCACTTGGGAATATTCCTTCTCTGCTTGAGATAGGAGGGCACACATATTTTTTGGTGGATTCTTAGTTGGTCCACAAGTAAGTGAATATTGTCATCTGAAGAAGCAGTATTTGAAACAACTAATATTACTGCATCAAGTCTTAAATTTATTTGGTATTTAGTGACTGAAAGTACAAGTATAGTCTAGTTTCCAGGAATGATAATAATTATTTAAAGTTTGTATTTTTCTTCAAGCCTAAAATGAATAATTTTCCAAGAAAAATGGTTGCAGAAGAAATATTTACGCTATAAATGTTTTTGATGAACTATTTGTTGCACAAATATAGTAACCTGAAAAAAAAACCTAAAGTAGGTTCTCAAACTCCACCAAAACAATATTATCAAATGTTTTAATATATATATATATATATATATATAATAAGACAAAGACT
>NW_013668908.1:117334-124675 GCF_000517525.1 Limulus polyphemus | reverse complement strand
GTTTAATATATATATATATATATATATATAATAAGCAAAGATCCCCTAATTTATGTGAGTAAATACATTTTTCAGTATTTATAGAAAAAATTCACTTTTTTAAAACAATAAGCTAATGGGAAATTGTGTGGTTTATGTAACTGAGCTTGTTTCTGAAGAATAGTGGAATGTTCTGTTTTAGAAAGGTAAGCAATGTCAAAGATCATAGCAGCAATTACCCAATATTAGCCTTATCTTTAGATGTTTTAAAAGGAAACTGTTGTGTCAAGTGAAAACCACTTTGCCTGAAGAACAGTGTTCACAGTTTTGGATAATAACTTATGTGAAAGCTGTATGTTCAAGAAAAGTTAGTTTAAAATAAAAATAACATTTTTATAATATGCCTTTCTTCTTTGTGAATTATCTCCCGGTAGGACAGCAGTAAGTTTATGGACTTACAGTGCTAAAGTTTGGAGTTCAGTTCCCTGTGGTGGACCCAGCATATAACCCAATGGATGCTTGGCTCTAAAACAAACAAATAAACTTACATGAATTTCATTTATCAATCAGAAGTGCATCAGTACTATTGAAAATCATGCTATTGGTGACATAAAACCAACAGTACATCACCTTAATAAAAATAATTCTTGATAACTTGATATATTTCTTTTTCTGATCTGAGACTGTAATTTTCTGTATAACTACCAATAGCAATAAAGTACTTCAACTGTTTTCTGCCTTGGTTTAGTGTGCTTCACTTTTATAGATACAGGTAACTTTTAAAGTTTGGAGTTTTATAAAATTTCTAGACCACCGTGACTCGTTGGGTCACCCACTATTCAGAGGTTATGAAGAATTCAAGCTAATTTCAATATTGTAAAAGGAAAGACAATTTCATTAAAAAAAAAAAAGTGAAGTAAGAAGTTTCGTAAAGAGCGTGAATGGTAGTGTGATGTAAAATTACTCATGCTAGAAATTTTCATAAAAGTGACTCGAAAAGTAACCCGTGGCCCGATTTTAACGAAACTTTGTTTTATTCTGTTTCTTTTCTCATACATACAAATATGGCGCTATTGTGCGCCGTTTTTGCTGTATTTAATTATAGACAAGCAAACAAACAAACAATCTCAGAGTTTTAGTAGTATATAGATAAATAGATGGCATTCGCAAGAATTAACATATAGCAATATATATGACTATTCTATCACAATTGAGTTTAATTTATTCTATTTTTGCCTGTTAACATTCTACATTGTATGCCTGTGCTATTATGTAGGGATGTTGCCAATGTTATCCCTATTATCTTGTTTGCACTGTTTTTGAAGGATTCGTATTAGCCTTCCCTACATTTAGTTCCATTTTTGTAGATTTTTTGCCTTATTTGTTTGTATTATAGTAACACAGCATCTGAGACTTGACAAAAGTTGTAAATGATAATTATGCCTGTTTTTTTTTATTGTCAACATTTACGCGAAAGTTAAATGTTTATATGAATCATATAGATTATTTGTATGACTTGTTTGGAAAGGTATTTTTTCTACACATTTCGCACCTGATTGCTGTACAAGAATAACTGCCGTAGCTTTTGTGTAATGCTATGGGGAAACTGTTAACTCTTGAAATTACCACGAGTTACATATAATATAGTTAACATAGCTCATGTCGATTTATATAATTATTATTCTGCAATTATTTGTGCTTAATATCAGGTGTTTCGAAAACAAATTGTGGTGTTCTGGTTCTCATTATGATTCAATTATTCTACATTATCAAACAAATACACAATTTAGAAGGTTTTCTTGCGTTACAGAATGCCCGACGCGTTGTTGTTTTATTTTCTATTATCAGTTATGTTCGGGTATTTCCACATCTTAAAAAACCTTCACATCCGAGGGTCAACAAATAGATATCGTATCTTAAAGCGCATACAGACGTTTTCTAATGTAATGCATGAAATTCTGAAGAGAGAGAGAAAAAAAAAAGATTATCAGTGCATGCATGTGTATAAACTTTGATGTAACACTATTTTCCGTATTGAATGATGTGTGCAGTCTGAAAAATTGTCACACACTTAAAATAGCGTTGCAAGTCGTTTGTCATCTTTATAATCATGAAGTATCTCTTTGAATCTAACCTGTGCTTTATAAGACTTCTAAAATAATCGAATGAAAACTGAACATCTTTGGACGAGTGGTGGCGAATTTAGCCAAAAAAATATATGTCTGGTCTAGCCGAGGAAGAGCTGTGTTTCCAACAGGGAGCATTAATGTCATTGTTGATAAGGGCAACATCTGTAATAATCGACGAAGAATCAAACGTTAATGCGTAATACTATTTTAAAGATGATATATATATATGTCAGTTGACTTTTGTCTTCAGACATATCCCTATGGCCGCAAAATGAGTTTATTCATAGTTTGGAAACAGATATTCCAGGGTTAGTAGGATATATTCCGGACTCGGGTGAACGCCTCGTTCAGCATATAGTTGATTGTGACTATCATGTTGGAGTGTGCAGGGCATTCTAAGCTTTTCTCTTCAACTTTCTAAA
Source organism: Limulus polyphemus (assembly GCF_000517525.1). Classification (NCBI taxonomy): domain Eukaryota; kingdom Metazoa; phylum Arthropoda; class Merostomata; order Xiphosura; family Limulidae; genus Limulus; species Limulus polyphemus. The sequence goes on along the minus strand of NW_013668908.1, from coordinate 122,145 downwards.
ATATATCTATATATCATCTGAAAAAGATAGAAGCTTTACAAGAAAAACAACATAGGTAATGATTACCTGGTATCTACACTTAAGTGATTTATTAACTTCTTCTGTCATTCTGGTTACAGTAAAGGCTCGTTCTTCATCTGAGTGCTGACATTGTAACTCTGTCGTGTTTTAGTGTGCAGAACATCCCAAAATTTCCTGTTTACTTTATTGAAATATATCTATGTATCCTCTGAAAAGGTTAGAAGATTTACAAGGAAAATGACTTAAGTATTGATTATATGGTGTCCACACTCAACAGATTTCACCTTTTTCTGTCTCTCAGGTTACAATAAAGGCTAGTTCTTTATCTGAGTGCTAACATGGGGATGATGGTTTCTCGTCTCCACTTATTTTAGATACAGGAAAATTTAATTTTCCATGACTTCCTAAAGAGGGAATGATAAGTTTGCTTTGGAAGATAAGACTTGCATACGACGAACCCAAAATAAGAATTTAAATCAGAAACATTTTTAGTAATTACAACAGAATTCTCACATTACTGATTAGTTCAATGATAAAATGATGTAACGTCGATGTATCTGATGAATTTTCCGTTCTTTATATTGTACAAAAGTCTGATGGGGTTGACTCTGCCTCCATAGAAAGCATCACGGACATCAAAATGATGAACGACATAACAATATGTAAGGAAATACAGTGAATTAATATTATGTTTCGTTAATACGTTGAGTTAATGTTCCCAGTTTATGACAATTTCGTATCGGAGAACTTCAAGTTGTGGTTCTCTCTCTTTTTCGGCCTGGTATGGTCTGGAGGTTAGGGCGCCTGACTAGCAATCTCGTCATAGAACATGCTCGCCCTTTCAGCCGTGGGGGCGTTATAATGTGATGGTCAATCCCACTATTCGTTGTTAAAAGGGTAGCCTAAGAGTTGGCGTTGAATGATGTTGCCTAGCTGCCTTCCCACTAGTTTATCATTGCTAAATATAGATAGCCCTCGAGTAGCTTTGCGAGAAATTCAAACCAAACTCTCTCTCCTAGGTTCGTTTTCTTATGATACTCATTGGTGTAATTAAATTATTGTTTAACTTATAAAACACACTGGACTCTACAGATATGTTTTGTTGTACTATAAGATGAAATTGCAAATATCATAGGTAAGTTATTTAACTGTATAGTACAGTTGTTTTTAGCTCTGATCGTTGATCTATGTGCGAAACAGAATTAAAAAGCACGTCTACTTAGTTATAAAACCGTCGTCTCTTTTATTTTTAGCAACTTTGTTAATACAGATGTTTTTCATTTTCTCGTCTCTCAAGGTTAACACAAAAAGCTAAGCTTGACTCAGCATTATCTGACTTTTGAGCATTAGTAATATGCTAAACACTGACAGCAATTTGCAAAACAGACACGTCGCAGAATACATTGAATATGTTAATAAATGCACATTTTGGAATTTTTAAAAGTGTGAGACACGGCTCAAAACCTCGCCATGGGTTAGTGTTAGTGTGTATTTAAAAACGAATCGTCAGTGTTTCTCGTTTTTTGTAATATTTGTTTCCGACATATTTATTATATGCATACTTGATGTTTGTATTACGAACATACACGTTTATTTTCAGTTCTATTTGATATCTAATACGTTTCACTATAAAATAAAATTTGTAAACGTGTTGTATAATTTCTTAATGTCATAAAAGTTATAATTATCAATTGTCTCAGCAATCTAATGTTTTGCACTCCAAAAAAGAATGATTCTACAGAAAGTCGTAGAAGTTGTTATATCCAAACGGATGCTACGACAAAACATAAAATTGGTAAGTGTTGTTATTTATTTTTCACTTAGTTTCTATAATAGAAAATCTGAAACGTTTACTTGAATGATTGGATTTATTCTACATTAAATCATTCATTTAGAAAACTGTAAAAGAAAGCATAATTTATTTATTTGGGCAAAATGTTCTTATAGAGTTAAGTGGTAAAAGAAGGCGTAAGAATGAAAACAGAATGATAACTTCGATACAATGATATTGCCAATTTTCCGTTTAGACATATTGCACAGCTTTTAGTATGGTTCACGCGAAAATATCTACAATTTGAACACTTTTATGTACAAATATAACATAATGTTTAGGGACAACAAGGGATCTGTTGGTCCATCTCGGCTGTCTTATCCTCTAAACTAAACTATAACTATCAAACAAATAAATTAAAAAAATAAAGTTTTAAAGCCAGCCCTTATCATCCATATAGTTATCAAGCTTTCCTTTAAACTCACTTAAATTTACTGCCTCCACAACACCCGAAGGCAACCCATTCCAGGGGCCAGCTACCCTGTTACAAAAATAAAACTGTCTTAGCTGAAGATGACTCATACCTTGCCAAATTTCTATATATGCCCCCTAGTCTTACTATTCTCGCCGTTAAGTATAAAAAAATGCACCAACCCTATCAATTCCCTTTACAATCTTAAATACCACAATCAGAACCCCTCTAACTTTTCATTTTTCAAGAGAAAACAATTTCAGAGATCGTAATCTCGCCTCATATGATAACCCCCTTCATCCCATACACCATTCTTGTTACCATCCTCTGAATTCTTTTCAACAATTCAGTGTCCTTTCTAAGGTAAGGAGCCTAAGATTGAACACAATACTCTAAATGTGGCGTAACCAGTGACCTATACAATGAAGTTGTTACCTCTTTAGATTTGTATTCAATATTTCTGTATATACAACTTAAAGTTCTATTTGCCCTACCACTAGCAAAACCACACTGCTTGGATGGCTAAAGAGACTGATCAACCATTACACCAAGATTCCTTTCTTTCATGACACTGTTTAAGTTATTCCCATCCAAATTATACTTATAATTTGCATTATTATAAGCCAAATGCATTATCTTGCCTTTATTATAATTAAAACCCATCTGCCATTTATTTGCCCAACTCACAAAATGAGTAAAGAAGTAGCACCCTCTTCACAGTCAGCTACACCCAAGACCTAAATATCATCAGCAAATTTGAATAATTTATTGACTATTCATTCATGTCATTGATGTAAATCAAAAAGAGCGATGGTCCTAAGACTGAGCCTTGAGGTATCCCACTTGTGACATTAATCCAGTTGGACTGAACTCCATTTAAAACAACCCTATACTTTCTTTCATCCAGCCACTCTTCTATCTAATTAGCTTACTTATCCCCCACACCTAAATATATAATTTATTACAAGCCTTTTTTTTGTGGCACCTTGTCCAAAGCTTTCCAACAATTCAGATACATCAAATCTACACCCTTATCCTCATCTACATAAGCAGTAACCTCTTCAAAGAATGTCAAAAGATTTGTAAGGCAAGACTTTTCTTTATTGAAACCATGTTGCCTATCCAATAAAATTCCGAACTTTCTTAAATGACTTTCAAAAGCGTCTTTTATCAGACTTTCCAAAACGTTTCCCACACCTGATGTAAGACTAATAGGTCTATACTTACTGGAACAATTTTTATTACCTCCATTGAAAAGAGGTGTGACATTAGCTAACTTCCAATCCTTTGGCACCTGCCCACTATTCAAGGACTTACAAAAAATAGTAGCAAGTGGCTCACCTATCCAATCCTTAACCTCCTTCAAAACCCTTGGGGAAGTATTATCTGGCCCAGCAGCTTTTATAATCCTGTAAACTTCCTAATTTTTTCTTAACCAGCTCAGAATTAATGCAATAATATTGTCCGACTTTGTTCCCATTTATCATCAAGCCTTCCTTTTTCGTTCCTCAAAGGTTCTACCCCAATCCTAATATTTTATTTACCCTTATTTTGCTTAAAGAAATCCTTACTGTCAATTTTTATATTTTCAGCCATCCTTCATACATCCTTTCTGATGTCCTAATTTCCTGTTTGATCAACTTTCTTTATCTTCTATAATCTTTTAAATCTCCTGTCATGCTAGTCAAGTTAAATTCCTTAAATTTATGATGATTTTCTTTAATTTCATCTCTTATACTCTTTTTGAGCCAACCTTGTGTTTTACTTGCAGCCACCCTTTTCTTTTTTTGAACATTTAAAAATTTATCCTTACAAATTTTCCACGTTTGATCAGTGTCTCCAAATAACTCAGCTTTTTGTGAAATTTGTAACCAAAATATCGTTATTTCTGATCTCCATATGCAGCAAAACATCAAACCTAATACAACAATAATTACTTGAACCTATATGTTCCCCAATTTCCACCCTCTCAAAAATTTCTATATTAGAAGTTAACAATAAGTATAAAATAGCATTGTTTCTAGTAGGTTCGTTGACCAATTGGTGAAGAATACCATCTTGAACAGTTTACAAAAACCTTTCTCCCTCATGGTTTGACTCTAGCATTTCCCAATCTATATGCCTGAAATGAAAATCACCCATATTTACGATCTCATTAACAGCTGAAATCTTAATATGACTGTAAAGTTTCTCACTAATTTCATCAGTATCGTCCGGTAGTTTGTAACAAATTCCCACTAAAAGCCCTTTTCCTTTATACCCGCTAATAGAAACTCAATTGGATTTAATTTCCTTGCTATTATTTTTGATACCCTCAACTTCAACAGGATGTAACTTACATTTAGTACTTTTCCCTATTAAATAACCTATAACCCTGTACTCCAAAGAAATTTCTGTTATCAAGATCATCTGCATTTAAACATGTTTCATTTATTCCCATTATATCAAAATTCCCAATTCCTACCAGTGCTCTAAAGTCATCTGTTTTATTTCTTATACTTCTAGCATTACAATAGTAACAATTAATCCTACCCATATAACTACTTT
>NW_013668908.1:112875-116782 GCF_000517525.1 Limulus polyphemus | reverse complement strand
ACCAGTGCTCTAAAGTCATCTGTTTTATTTCTTATACTTCTAGCATTACAATAGTAACAATTAATCCTACCCATATAACTACTTTTATACTCATTTCCTATGATAAACTTTTCTCTGCCTTTTATTCTTTTTGCATTTAGTTTATCCTGGCCCTCACCACTGTCTAGTCCTAGTTTAAAACTCCCCTTACAGCTGAGTTGATAGCCCTAGCAAACCTGCCAGCCCCTATCCTACTTAAATGTAAATCATTAATGTTTTCATTGAACTGATCCCACAAGTCCAATCAGCCTATATGCTCATCCTTACATATTAACCTAAGCCTAGCATTTAGCCCTAATTACCAACTCATAATTTCATCAACACAATTAATTCTCGGCAGTATTCCTGGCACAATTAAGTTATGGCCGTTTTCTTTAAATGCCTTTATAAAACCCTTGTATTTATTAATTAACTTCTCTGGCCTACCATTCCCTACATCATTAGCCCTACGTTCACAACAAAAACTGCATCATTGCTAGCCCCCTTTATTATATCACTTGCTCTGTCAGTTATATCCTCCACCTGTGCCCCTGGGTAGCATAACCTAAATATTTTCCCGCTATTTATCCCATAAACAATTCTATCCACATGCCTTGCCAAGGAATCACCTATAACTATAACCTCCTTATCATCCACAACCTTCTCTGACCCTTTTGTTTTCCTTCCCTCCAATAGTTCCTCATTTACAAAAGTCAAGGCCTGAAATCTGTTGCTCAATAAAACAGGCTAATTACAATTAAATCCACTACTTTTAGCCCTAATATTACTCATCCTAACTTCCTGGAAGTCATTGTTAACTGATGTATTCATTACATGTAAAAGCTTAAGCTCCTGTTGAAATCCTGCTGCGATTTCCCAAAGTTTACCCTTCTCTTTATCTATTGCCTCCACTTTAATTAGGATAGTCTCCAACTTCTCCTTTAACGTACAAACTCTACATACAAATTGCATATCTTCACTACTAGTTCTAGTTTCCTTAAAAGTATATACCAGTCCATAATTCCAAAGTAAAACCCTCTCATTGCACCCATCACACCTAACAAACTGTGAACGCTTAACTCCAACCCTAGTCCTAACCATTGTATTTGTAACCTGGAAGTAAATACTCAATACTAAATGTAAATACCAGTGGACTATAGTGCAAACACTGTTATTGTTAAGCCTAACGTTTTACAATCAAATTAGTTTTTTATCACTACTGTATGTTCACACTAAATTAATCAAGGGTCAATAAACAGATTAAACACGTAATCGTACTGTAAATTTTCGTTTATACATACAACTTCAGTTAATGTTTACATATGATATATAACTAGATTTTAAATGCTTTATATTAGTATGGAAAACAGTTTTCTAAATAGATTATAAGTTAAAGTAATATATGCATAAGTATAAAGTACGCTATACAAATACAGAAACGTTAATAAATGAAATATTTATTTTACGTATTCACATCGAAATAGGGCTATACGTAGCATGATAAATTTAATACAATTGTACTGCCTATTTTTCCTTTTGGACTTATTGCACTGCTTTTCATTTATATGATCCAGACGAAAATATACACACTTTGAAATTTTTTGGATCAAACGACACGAAACTACTTTTCAGGACTATGTAGATTGTAAGTTAAAGTAGTGTGTGAATATAAGAATGATGCATAGGATAATTATCTATAGTTTGAATGTTTTACGTTAATAAAAAAAACTATTCCTTTTCAGGACTAGATCATAAGTAAAGCGAATAAGTGTGTAAACCTTGAAGTACACTATACAATTTTAACTGTTCAGACGCTTCGTTTACTATTAACATTTGAATATGTAAGCGTTGTTCCGTTTACGTTACAACTTTAGTTAATGCTTTTATATGATATATATTTAGAGTTCAAAAGTTTTGTTTATTATTGATATTGAAGTGAAACTATTAATTTAACCTTAATGATAATAAAGAAACTCATATCGTGTTAAGAACTATAATAATAATATTATATAACATGATACAGTTTGATAGTCATGATCAAAAACACTATCTGGTGGTTTGCATGTACCCATACTGCGTAAATTATCTTATCACCCCCTATAATTTGTAACTCCACGCCCCCATTGTAACACAAATTGGAACTATCTGTCCCTAGTGGCTCATCATGAAACTATTCACTCTCTTGTACTTCCTGCCGTATATTCTCAGGTACTGACGTCCTTTGGACAAAAGTTAGGAGGAATAACTACTGATACTTCAATATTATCCTAAAGATGAAACTTATGGAAAGGGAGCAGTTTGCACATGGACTTTTTATTACATTTAACGGCCGGGTATGGTTAGTGCGCTTGACTCGCAATCAGAAGGTCGCGGGCTCGACTCCCCTTCCCACCAAACGTGCTCTCTCTTTCAACCGTGGGGGCGTTATAATGTGGCGGTCAAAAGAGTAGCCCAAGAGTTGGCGTGGGTAGTGGTAACTAGCTGTCTTCCCTCTAGTCTTTCACTGTTAAATTAGGGACGCTAGCGCAGATAGCTCTCGTGTAGTTTTGCGCGAAATTCAAAACAAACAAACAATTACATTTAACCACTAAACGTTGAACAATTTGTGTATGTTAAATATCAACAACATTCGAATGAACATTTTCATTCTTGAATTGTGGCTTTGTTTTTCTAATTCTCGAGTGTCGTTAATATTTTAAAAGAGGATTATACTAAATAATTGTGTACGATGTATTTTCGTTTTATTTTTCAATATGTTATTAATAATATAATTCAACTAAACTAAAGGGTTTAACCAACTATCTTATTATCAAAGTGACGTTTCTATAGTCACTTGTACTTCACAGTGAATTTTCATCAGACTAAAACCCAATCACTTCTGTAAAAATAAGAAATAATCTAAGAATTAAAAATTAAATATTATTTTCAGAGGCTGGTTTTTAGTGTTCTTTCTCGTTTGTAAGTATACAAGGAAGAAGTTTATGAATTCCAGTGAGACTAAACATAATTAATCACTGATCATCAATATCTGAAACATTTATCAGTAAACTGAAAATTTGTCACTATGCTGACTACTAAGGTGGCAAACTACAAATAATTCTTGCTTCACAATTCTTGTTGAATGCTTTTTAAATTGATATTTTTTCTCAAGTCTTGGTTTTAAACGTATTGTTGTATACATCAGAATTTTTTTATGTGTTTTTCAAAGGACATTGAAACATGTTTTTTTTATTTCCTCTCTTCACAACACTGCATGTTGTATAACTTTCTGAAAGAAATATTTTAATACATAAAGTATCTTAGAATGAACTCGGTTGATAGTGGTTTGAAAGATGTTTAAGTAAGATGATAATAGGACCATTTGAAACACATTTATGTTTAAATATTTCCAGTTGGTTCAAATAACATTAGAATCTGAATAAGTAGTGGTCTGACTAACTATTGGCTTGACTAGAAATAAACGACCATATAACACTAAAATTCTGTTTTTATTTAATTATTATTCAATTTTTATTATTATTGGTTGGCTATAGTTGGTGAACTATAAACTTCGGAATGTGTGACTGTGATTGTTATAACGCTTATTAATCGGGACACTTCAGATATTTGACCAGGAACATTACAAACCATTCAACTTCAGTGAATTCACAGCGGACATTAGTACTTTTACGAAAACATTATCTAACGTCATCGGTGGAAAAAATCGGCGTGTGATCAGAGAAGACCACAGAGCTAGCTACCTCCCTATTAAGTGAATTGTACATACATCAACTCATAATTAGCTCATTCATCGTGAATCCTCAATAAGATATCAAGGAAGTTCCAGACCAGAAAGAAGACTCGATATTGTTTGTAAGTTTGTAAAAACTTTGTATATAAATCATTGCTT
>NW_013668908.1:103890-111875 GCF_000517525.1 Limulus polyphemus | reverse complement strand
GCAATCCTGAAAAATATTTGGGGGTGCTTAACTTTTTTCCAGGTGTATATATCGGCATTTATTTAACTACTAAATCTAAAGTACAATTTAACTCACTTTTAGGTATTCAAAATTGTAATATGTAACAACTGGCAAGTACTTCACACAATATATTCTTGAGGTCTGCACTTTTAATCAATGACGTGTCTTCATAGCACAGTAAAAAACACGAAATTTTTGACGTTTTTAAACGATGTCAGTGTAATGAAATTGAATTTGTATCAGTTTCCACACTTGTAGAATATAGATGGCGCTCATAGATGCCAGTATTTATTTTGTTTTTGCTTCCTGTTGCATTTGAGAATAAGTGAAAATCGTAAATATTACAATTAAAAATTTAACAAGCTTATAGGTCTTTTCTTCTCATCAACATCAAATAAACTTAGGTATCTTTAGTAATTTTCTTACAGAAATGCTCAACTTTTCAACACGTCTATATGTAACATATATTATGGGTTTACTGTACTTGTACGTCATGGCTTAATAGTTTGCGTAAGGTTGAACGTTTGCACTGTAAAGCTGCTAAGCACGCTTCGCACTTCTAGCTGTAGGTGCATTATAAGAGTGACAGGCAACCACTTTATTCGGTTCATAACCCAACAAAGTCTCTACGACAGCGGGTGCTGCTGACTGGTTGCCTTCCCTTTAGTCAGGAGTTCACAATTAGAGACAACTATATTTGAACCCTACGTAGTCTCTAATTTGTCCATTTATCCCATGTGTGTGTGAGGAGACGTTCAGGTTGATAATACCAATACTAATACATTCCGCTACGAAATCTTCGATCATAATTCAATAGTTCTTTTGTTAGTTATTGGGGTTTATTTTTTGGCAAAGTTAAATAAGACCTAGATGTCCAATTAAATTAGGTTGAAGATCGGAAAAATAAACAGCTATGGATCAGAGAGATTAAATGGAAAATCTATGATAGGAAATAAAAAAAAAAAGATAGGAGAAATCGTTAATAAATCACGATTAATAATGTATTACAAATAAAAGTATCAAGTAATTTTGTCCAAAATACTTTCTTTGTCTCGAAACGAAACATGGAAAAGAAATGTAATTTTAATAATATTGGAGTAAACTCAACAAAAAACCAATAACACAATCGCAAATTAAATCAATTAGGCCATCTTTGCTGTGCCCATCACAGGTATCGAGACCCGAGTTTTTAATTTTAGAAACCTTCAGATTCATCGCTGACCCACTAGGAGGGGAGGTTTACTGGACTAACGCGAAGTGGTTGATTACGAGTACCTTAACCATTAATGTATAAATGCGTACAATAATACAAAGTATAGTCAAAATAACGTATTTATTAATTTTATATGTCTTGTTATTTTAATTGCTCTTCTTAATAATTTAGAAACACAACTACAAGTAATATATAAATAATTTTCTTAAAGATAGGTAACATTTGTGGACCGGAAGTTAGGCCTGCTACACTTTGAAATATTGCATTTGATGTGTTATTACATTTGCGAACATTTTAGTATCTGTATTCTTAATTTTGTACAGAAATTATTAAATTTACGAATGTACCATACGATCCTAAAATTTTTATCAACATCTGGGTCAGAGATAAGTTTATAGATTTACAACGCTAATATTCGGGGTTCAATTCTCTGCAGTGAACACAGCAAACAACCTAAAGTATTTTTGAGTTAAAACAAACAAACAAAAATATTCATCAAAACTAGTCTTAATACAATAGTAATTGTTTAGAATTGCAATAATATAGATCAGTGTATGAAAAAAATATTTGCCTTTCTGTAATTTTGTAGATCAAATTGTTAAAATTCGTTGTGGAAGGATACGATGAAGTAAAACAAAATTCCACCAAGCTCTTTTTTGCGCAATTGAGTAAAAACAAGAATGGAAATGATGACTTTCGAAATTTCTCGAAGTGAGCATAATAACAAATTCCCAACTTATCTCTGAAGAAAAAAAGTCTATACACCGTGAAAGCGCTTATGTTATTACGCATAAAATATAGAGAACTAACATCCAAGAGAGCTAGGACTAACACTAGAAAGAACAAATGCCTTTCGTTCTAAAAAATAGGTAATTTTTACCTTCAATTATAGAAACGTCTATGTTTCCTAACCGCCCAGGATATCACCCCTGATTAAAGTAAGGTCTATTGTTCCAAACTGCCCGAATAAAGGAAGGTTTATCGTTTCAAACAGCTCAGGTTATTTTTCCCGATAAAGGAAGATATATCATTCTAAAATGCCCAGGTTATTATTTACGATAAAGGGAGAGTTTTTGAGTATATTCAGTTGTGACTAATCTTCTAATTTATTTTTTTTACTTACCAAGTATTAAAAATCTTAGTTACTATGAAAGCATTATTTTATACACCATGATTGTTGTAAGAACTATCGAGTTTTCAGGTACTAAATGGTTAAATCAGTTATATTTATTTAAGCTAACATGTACATTATGTACACATTTGCTCCTTTGTCTGTTAACATTGGTAAGCTTTTCAATAGGTCACATTTTAATTAACGTGTACATTATGTAACCATTTGCATCTTGGACTGTTAGTATGGTAAATACTGAAAGCTTTTTCATTAGGTCACACTTTTGCTAACGTGTATATTATTTACACATTTGCACCTTTGATTATTAGCCTGGATAAGTTATGAACCGAAAGCTTTTTCATTAGATCACGTTTTTAGTGACATTTGCGCATTTGTGCCCACGGTGTTTTTCATTACGTCATATTTCGACTAATACATGTGAATTGTGTACTCACAAATTTTATTACGATACATTTTTACTAGCATGTGTGCATTATGTAGTCACATGTTTTTCATTAAGTCACATTTTTAACATTTGTGCATTATGCACCCACGGATTTTTATTAGGTCAAAGCTCTAACCTGTGTGTATTATTTAATCACATTTTTTTCGTTATATCATATTTTCTACTAATACAAATGTATTTTTTTAGTCCAAAGCCTTATAATAGTTAATTAAAAATTCATCATTAGGCTATTCCTCACACAAATCACAGATACTTTACGTAAAACAATCAAGACAGCGATATATAAATCATGTTGGCCATATATGATGTTGATCATATACGTTTAATACGTCTGCGCGCACGTATACTTCAGCACCACTGAATAGTGAGTGACCTTTCTATCTGTAAGGAGAGTGGAAAAAACCCTTTACCTCACAACAAGTAGCCGATATCTTCTGTGTGTTATAGTTCTGTTAGGACTGTGGTTTGGTTTCAAATCAGGCAAATCTGTGGACGTGTTATTTTCTCATACTTTCCACGTAGTATGTAACATTGCCATTATTCAGAACACGTAAAGGTACCAAGACTCCATATTATACCTTTATCACGTGTTTTAAAGCAATTATATGTGACATACAGATATATCGTAACCAGAAGAAGCTGCTTATATATAAAACAACATTTAAACATTTGATTTTTAATTACTTAAATACAGCTATATTCAGTTTAATTACTCATCATGTTACCCACGTTTTCGAAGATAATCGAATGTGACCAGAATAAGTTATTTGGCGATCCCTCATGTCTTCAAATATACACAACCAATTTTTTAAAAAAATTACTATCTGTAGTGATTATCAAGATTCGTTAGATCTACATGAGAGAATGCGCTGTGAAATCTCATCTTGGTCCTTTTTGTACTTGAAAATGCATGATTTTCTCTGTATTTATTACGTCATCGTCATTCACGCACTACAATGTAAATAACGAAATCTTAGATATAGGGATGAATAAATAGGACCTTAAAATTAGTTGTTAGGAGAAGAACATCACAGTTGGTCTTCAAGTTCCAGCTCCTTTTAAAAATAGAACTACTTTATGTAATTCATTCAGTAAGAAATAGAAACTTCAAGTTAGCTTTTATAAGTAATCAATCCCATTTAACAAGAATAAAGCTTAGACATAAAATAAGACATGCCATCTTTTAACAATAAAAAGAACAGAGGAAAGATTTACATTGCAGTTCTTACCACCATTCGTAAATCATTTAAACAAAAGCGTACAGTTGGTTAACAGTACTGTCGTAGAAAGGGAAAAGAAATGGTAATCTTTTTGTTAAGATTTATCTTCGATCCCCAGCCTAAATGATGATGTCACTTATTAATTGTGACCACATTGTGCCATGTTCTGCGCCCACTCTCCAAGGGTTTAGCTCCCACAGACTGTAGCGCTCCGCCCTCTTACGACGGAAAAAATCGCCTTTTTGGGCGGTGCGTGAAATGATGGCAATGACGTTGAACACTGACATGTACCTCTCATTGGTTAATTATCTCTGCTAGAAGGTCATTGACTATGTTCTACAGCACGTGCTTTTTCGTGGGCTAAGTTTTAGTGTAGAATCAGAAACAGTTTGACATTTACCATAGAAATAGATGTGTTACAGTGTTTCGTTCTGGCGGGTGTTCTTTATAAGGCGTGTAGTTCAGTGCTTATAGCACTAACGTGTGTTCTCTTGAGAGCACACTAGTGCTTGACGAAAGAAAGCAAGATCTTTTCACCCTCATCTGTTTCTGGAAGTATGGAGTAGGGAAAGCATGTAGCTCGTGCCTTGATCTAGTCAGAATGTGGTGACGCTTGTGCTAAAATCTGCAAAAAAGTTTTTTTTAATCATATATGGAATATATAGTGGTTGTTTTAGAGACAGAAATATTTCGGATTGTCGAGTCGCGAGGGACCTCGTGCCATTATACTGACTCATTCGGCCTTGTGTTTTATTTTCACTAGCTTTTAATGAGAATACCAAACGAACACAGGCGGACTAACAGTACAAACACTCTTTGTTTTTAGACGTGCAGAAAAAGAGGTTGGTCTATTTTTTTTAAGCATTGTTTGTCTATTTTTAAAGAATACTTCAGTGTTCAATACGCGCACATATTTCTTTCATACAAATCTTCCAAGGCAGAATATATATAGTTTTCATCTTTTTTATTAAGTAGACCTTATAACGATAAGTGTGCTACATCGTATGTACGTTTCATATATTACATAGATTTTATGCTGATTGGAGTAGTCACACAGTTAATGCTCGTTTTCTTTGATTGAAATATATTACAGTACATTATAGCCTTAAATGTTTTAGCAATTTACCACTATGTTAAGATTTTATTAGTGTTGAAGCGATATGAGTGTTTGAGCTGGGCGGGATAATTATCACGAAAAATGAGGGTTTAGGAAGTCCATGAGAATAACCACCTGCATGAGTTTTATAGATTGTTAAGCTTTTTGTAATATTACGTAGCTCGAGGAAGAGCAAGCCTAGTTGTAATCTGAATGTTTATACACAGATATCCTGTTTTTGATACTCGGAAAGAAATGCAACTTCAAGAAAATGTTGCATTATTATACTGGTAAGAGCATAAAACCCGACTGTTTTAATAAATATTCGAACTTTATATATAGGGAAACCTGTGAATCTTTGCGTTATACATTAGATCATATATTATTATTATCTATATCTATTACTAAAGGTTTGAAAACCTTGAAAAATATAATGTCGCCATGAAGACTGTTACATTTAAGTATTTCATTCATTTTATAAACAGTATTAGTAAATACTGTGAAACTGGTGGAGTAGTAAATAATATAAAGCTTGACGAGATTATGTTAAAACATTTGACAGTAAGTAAGTAAGTGGTTTTCAGTTGTGAGACGTCCTTTCTATTACAAATAACGTAACAACCTATGAATAAGATCATTGTTAAGAGCACTCGTGAACTAGAAGGTCTTGCATTTATTAGATTGTATTACTAGTAAGAGCCGTAGGAGGCGATAAGGCCAGTCAGGCCATGGCCTGGCCACTTTTTATTGAAACTTGCTCCTTTTAATTCAATACATTACGTTGGGTGTAGGCAGTATTTGTAGTTAAAATAGGTCAAGATTCAACCTCATAGCATTACATTTTTAAAAAATATTCTGGTGGGCATGTTTGCACACATCGTGTATCACATTGTTTAGCTGTGGCAATGGCCTGAACACTCCAAAACTGCTTTCTACAGCAATGCTAATAAAGCTCGAAAGATGTTAGTAAGCCAAGACAGAAAAGTTTATTTACCATTTATACTGGATAATTTAATAAGTGCATGAGTTCGATCTTCGCTGAATCAATCTTCTAAGTCCCACCACTCTCAAAATCTGTAAGAGCAGGAAACTTTAAATTTAATTAGTTACCATGTCAGTTTTGGTGTTTATCATTTCACAAGTTACAGTGCTCTGAAACATCGAATTAAAGAAATAAAAACTTTTACTTGTTATAAAGTCTCCCTTGAACGATATGCCAAACGATAGGAATATTTTTGTTTTATGTACTACTTTTTACGCTGTTTTATTCTTAGCTGGGCTTGAATGATTTTTAAAGGTCGTTAAATCACAGGTCTATAGAACTAACGTGTGTTACTCTTATCAGTAATTTTGTTTCTGCAAACATATTTTGTTATCTTAGACCACTGGAAATAGAAAAAAATGAAAGCTATTTATTTCTTTTAATATTTATGAAACATGGCTGTCACATCTCCAAGACGAAGGTTGATTATTGCAGGGTTTTGTTTCTAGTTCACTTGTAAAGATTTGTATGAAAGCATAAGGTTTATTTTTTTTTAGGAAGCGTGGACAGTCTTAAACTCGCTCTTGTAGCGACAGACTATAAAGATTTGTGTAAAACACAACAACAGAAGAAACATTTCTTCATTAAAATAAAACATATACATCTCTTATGTTATATTTCATATTATCGACATAGCAAGAGCTCTGTTAACCAACATTCCTTAACGTAGACACTAGTAAGAGCTATATTGGGTTCATTTCATAATATCGTTCTACGAAGAGCTTAGCTAGGTATCGCTCCATAATATCGACCTGTAAAGAGCTCTGTATGGTGATGTTCTTTAACATCGACCTAACAAGAGATCCATTAACTAACGTATCTTAATATAGACCTGGCAAGGGCGCTATTAGGTGATGTTCCTTAAAATACAATTGACAAAAGTTTTGTTAAGTTACATTCCCTAATATATATCTGGCAAGGGCTCTGTTAGATAACGTTCCTTTATATCGATCGACCTGGCAAGGGATGTGTTAGATAACATTTCTTAATATCAACCTGGCAAGGGCTCTGTCAAATAACGTTCCTTAATATTGACCTGGCAAGAGCTTTGTTATATAACGTTCATTAATATCGACCTGGCAAGTGCGCTGTTGGATAATATTCCTCAATATTTACCTGAGACTGGCTCTGTTAGATGAAATTCCACAATATCGACATAGCAAGAACTTTGTTTGGTAACGTTCCTCAACATCGGCCTAGCAAGAGCTATATCAAATAATGTTCTTTAATATCAACCTGGAACGAGCTCTCTTAGGTGACATTCCTTAATACATATCTGGCTAAACCTCTGTTAGATAATGTTTCTTAATATCGTTATTAATAATGTTAATTTTCCCATTATATCGACCTGGAACGAACTGTATTAACTGATATTCCATAATATATTTCTAGCAAGAGCTCTGTTAGAAAACATTCCTTAATAGCAACCTGGCCAAAACTTTGTTAGATTACGTTCTTTACTACTGACCCCCAAAAAATCTCTATTGCATAACGCCCCTTAATATCGCCCTGGCAAGAACTCTATTAGGTGACATTCCATAATATCGACCTGGCAAGAGTTTTATTTGATGACGTTACTTAACATCGACTAAGCGAGAACTCTATTAGTTAACGTTCCTTAATACTGACATGATACGAGCTTTATTAGGTGACATTCAATAATATCTATCTGACAACAGCTCTGTTAGCTAAACTTCCCATGGCCAGGTGGTTAAGGCACTCGACTCGCCATCTGAGGGTCGCGGGTTCGAATCTCCGTTACACCAAACATGCTCCCCCTTTCAGCCGTGGGGCGTTATAATGTGACGGTCAATCC
>NW_013668908.1:91604-103880 GCF_000517525.1 Limulus polyphemus | reverse complement strand
TGACGGTCAATCCAATTATTCGGTGGTAAAAGAGTAGCCCAAGAGTTGGCGGTGGGTGGTGATGACTAGCTACCTTCCCTATAGTCTTACACTGCTAAATTCAAAAACAAACAAAGCTAAACTTCCATAATATCAACATGCTAATCAGGTTACTGAAAACTGATTTTGTAAAAAGTATTTGCTGATCTGGTTAGGATAAAGAATTTTGCTAACTTAATGTTTCTCATTTTAATGTTTTCATTTGTTGTCTAAATATAAAATGTTTCACCATTGATAGATAAGGAATGCGTGACGAAAAGGTGAATAGAAGCGTTTTGATATTGCTGTTGATGAAGAAACTTTGAACCCTTTTAAGTATTTTTTAAAAAGCATAAATTATTCACATGAAAAATATGTATATACACCTTACGCGCCTCTCCTCACATTCGTAGAGCAATCTGTATATTGACATATATAAAAATATGTATGAAAATTTCTAGCATTATAGCGAAGGCAAGGCAAAACAAAACGATTGTTATGGAATATCATATAATAAAATTTAATCATCCACTCAGTTCGTTATTTTGCGAATCAGGTAACTTATAATTAGCCATATATACGGGGTTCAGATTGCGAAACTGCTACGTGGAATATAGGTGGTGGGATCACTGTATGGATGACCAACCTAGCTGGTACGGAGAAAGCTTATATAAAAGTAAGAAACATATTCCAGAAGTTAAAATATAATATCATCATGAGGCCCAGGTGGAAAATATAAAATTATGGACTAATGTTAGAGTATGTTTCGTGGGTCTAATCTTTCTATAATGCAAACCAATTTGTATAATTTTGGTAAAGGATTAAGAAAAAAATTTAAAAGTGATCTTGTCGCAGTTGGAATATCCATTTTCTGCTTATGAGTCATGCCATCTGATTTGCGATGATGGGTCTTATCTCAACTTATCTTTAGAGAGTGTAAAATATTGCAAGTTATTTATCAACTATGGTTGGAATACAAAGAATACATTTGGATGTTACAGTCATAGGACGAACGGAAGCAGGATAATCATAGTAAGTTGTTACAGATTGGCTTCAGTGTGCCTCAATATGTTGTTAGCAGAATGGGGAACCATTTCCGAACCAATGATACTGAATTTTTTGGAAATTATAACAAGTTAATTCATCAGTCATAAAACAAACAGACAGTCGCTAGTTCTCGGTGATTTTAACTCATACTATGTATGCCCCCTCTCCCCAGTAGTTCAGCGGTTAGTCTGAAGGCTTATAACTCTAAAACCATGTTTCAGTATCCGTGGGCACAACATATATAGCCCATTGTGCTTAGTAACAAAACAAACAAAAGTATAGGGTACTTGCTCTGAGACTGAATCAAATATTTGCAGTAGGAGTTGAATGACATCACAGGCCAGTCTTCATCCCAGTTACCCAATGAGATGAATTACACTCACAGCATGTCACAAAACAGTTTTCCTGCAATGGTGATAAGAACAGTCTTCGTGAATGAATAGAGTTTCATCCCAAAACCAAATAACGTGTGGGTGCATATTTTAAAAGATTCTGGAACCAAAGTTTGGCCCATAGAAATGTGACTCATATGGTGGTGGTAAAATATGGTGCCGGCAGGAATAAAAACTGGTAGACCTTACCGACCTCTAGGTCCTGTAGAATGTTAGCATTAGCCAAATACGTTATGAAAACCACATCCTATGATCTTTGTTCTGCCACACGCTCGTACACTGGTCCTGTCTTGAGCTGAATGCTAAACTGATGACACATTCTTTGAAAAACAGGGGATTAATGGAATGCTTTACGCGCTTATTAGATTTCAATCCAAATAAGGTAGTATGGGAGACTTTTTGGAGATGCGTTGCATTTCATCAAGTCACTAAAATTCTATGGAAACAGTTCTCCCAAAGAATTGATTGAGGATACTTTAAGGCTTTATGATTTATAGCATACAACATCGGTTTCAGTCTTCTTCCACTTGCTGTTTGCGATGGTCATTCCTTGTATTGAAGTGAAACGTCATGAACTGTAAACATGTATGTTAATGAAGTTTGGTGGTGTCGAGGAAAAGAATGAGCCTCGTATTCAACACAACAATTTATTAGTGTTTTATCACAGCTGTATAGGACTGTGACAATAATATCGATTCCTGATTCAAAACTGTTATAAAATACTAAATGCTTTACTGAATAGTATTTGTTATATGCTGGCTTAAAACCAAAAACTGTAATACCAAATATAACCTAATTAACACTAAACTCTCAGTGAGCTTTAAGATATACCACTGTCTCACTACAAATAATTTTTAAACAAAAAATGTAGGATTTATTGACCAAAATATACATGCATAATTATCCAAAAGCAAAATTACACAGTGAGCTTATTTGGTATATACTTATTAATGATATTCACATCTACTTAGATCAGAAACTTTAAACATAATGAATTTATAATTGTCAAACAGTACTCCGACCTAGTGGATTAATACAAACTTGAAAATAAACTCAAATTACATGTACAGTGCCGAATGATGTCAAAACGCAATTAATCAAAATTTAAGAAACATTCCTACCCTTTAAGTATAAGTTATAAATTATTCTATCAAACTATACATTAACGTTAATATGAAAACTCATTTTGCATTACAAATAAAAAAGTCTTATTAATATCAAACACTTAAGATGATGTCTCTAATAAATATAATTTATGTATTGGTCTTACTAATAGTGTTGTTCTTGTTTTAACTTTGACTGGCTGAATCATTCCCTCATCTCACGGATACTTCTTGGTGATACGCCCTAATGGCCACAGGTTTCTTGGATTATTTCACATCAACCACAGTATCACCTGTTCACAGATTTCTCTCTTAGACCTTTGTTGAAGGTTTTGCATATATTTTTGGTACAACGTGTCCAGAAGATATCAGCTAAGTATTGAATTTTGCGCCATCTTCTTCTGTAAATATCCTCTTTGACAAAGTCATCTGGTGGTAAATCTGGGCCCGGACGTAAAAACAAGAGATCATTTGGTGTCAGTAGTTCAAGGTATTTTGGATCGTTACTTACCACTATTAACAGTCAGCTGTTAATAATGGCTTCCACTTGACATATCATGATGCTCAGCCTTTCATCATCAAAAGTTTGTTCCTTTACATACTCTTTGAATTTGTTGCTCCCACACTTTCTCACTCACGTGGAATGCATGGGGTGGCTTAAATTTCCAATGGATTTCTCTTTGACGTAGAAAATTGTCAACACGATTTTTGCTTCAAAAATAGAGTGCTTCATCCAGCTCTCTTTCTGCACCAATCAAGTTGATGGCATGATAAAACCTGATACGTTTTGAGTTTCCAAGTCGGGCAGTAAATCATTGACGTGCACTAATGAATAACTCAGTTTCTAAATTGTGAAGAACTTCAATGTAAATTGCTCAGACATCCATGCCATTTGACTATGTTTTACACAGAACGGTCCAAAGCAATCTGTCCCTACATATGTGAAAAGTAGCATGCAAGATGTGACTCAATTGGCAGGAAGATCCACCATCTTTTGTTGACATGGACATGTCAAGCTTCACTTGCAATCGAATTAAGTGGAAAGCATTTGCTTCACAAGTGTCAGAACCACTTCTCGATTAATGCTAAAACATGTTCTTGTCCAGAATTACCACAGATCTTATGGTAATGGCGAATATGAGCATCACAAGTTAAAGACTTTTTGTAAAATAATTGGGTGCATGTCTCTCTTCTGCAATGGAGCATTCTTGAATCATCTTCCTACAAACAAGATTCTGTCTTCTTTTCAGTATTGGTGACGTTCTATATATTTGTCTTGATTTAGTAATAGGATTTCCCTTTTTTAGAGCCATGATTTATTTGTTGCATATTTGAGCTTGTACATACTTGACAGTTGCCTCCTCTGCTAATGCTGTTTCACTAACAACTAGGGGTACAGTCAGTATTTCAGAAGTTTGACATTTATTTACCTTGGTTTTGAGGATTACCTTCAGGCAAAGAAACCAAGTAACTGCTCTTTTCAATCTGCTCCATGAAGAATAAATTGTAAGCATTATTGGATATTGACATAATAACTGAAAAGGAAGATATATCTTTCGTCACTTCCGAGTTGACGTCTGGTAAATATGAAGTAATGTTCAAATGTTCTGGTAAGACATTTTCAGTCTTCCTTGGGAACTCTTGTCCTAATTTCTAGCATTTGTTTTCTATCAACTCTTTTAGGCATCAGACCACACGATATATCATCTGCAGGGCTTGATTTAGAGTCAATGTGATACTACTGACCCAGAGAAGTGACATTACAAAAGAACGAAACTCAATTGGCCATGGTGTGGAAGCGCTTAGTTTCATTTTGAAGGTACTGTAGCATGAAGGTGTTGTCTGTCCAAAAAACTGATTTGGTGGTTTGGTGGTTTTGATCCAGCTCATAGCTGGAGACATGATATCATTTAAAATTTAATTGGAGCAAATTTTGATTTACTGATTATCAACGAGTAAAGTATTTCTCCTGGTTTGAGATGCCTCCCAAAAATTATGAAGTTCAAATAGTTTAAATGTTTCATGTGGGTAGGGTAAATACTTCTTTCAATGATAAATTCTTAAATCTGGTAGGTTATTCAACCAGGTAGTCCACTGAGTCATCTACATATCCCTAAAAGTGTCATCCCAAGACAATTTCTTTCAACAAAGTTCCGAAAGATAAATTTTCTACGTAGAACACACAAACTAAAAAAACTAATCTGATCATAGATAGAGCTAATAATGCTTGTTAATTCTCTGCGGGTCTCTGGTTTATCCTTAATATGGGATAGTAAATTCAAAATTGTCAGATTCACCATTCCACTCTGATGGAAGCACTTTGTGATTTAAGTCGAGATCTTTGACAACTTTAGCTATCTCCTGAGCTGGAATTGCCTTTAAAATGAACCTGATATTACTCATGAACTTGGTAAGTTTGAATACACCTCTTTGTAGAAGATGGTCCGGCTTCTGTCTTCAAGTAATAGCCTGTTATTCAGTTCTTACAGACTTAGACAATTGTCTACATAGAAATTCCTATTTTAAAATGCCAATAATGTTAAAGCCGAAGCCATTTTTATAATCTGATGCTATATATTTCAATGCATAAGAAGCAAATCTCGGGATCTAGACAGCTCCTAAGATGTGTACTGCCATATGATAGGTTTTGAATGGTTGATCAAGCTCACGTTCACTCCACCATAGGACTGACAAAACATCTTGATTCTTTTGAGAGACCCATTTAACGAGGTTTCTTGATATTTTGACATGCAGTCGAACACAATGTAAACTTTATTGGACTTGTTTAGGTATATTATGGGACAGTGGGGAACATACCACACAATTGTCTAGATTTGTGCAAGCTCTTCTTCAGGAACGATTTCAGCATAAAAGTTATGCAATATAATCTGAATGCCTAATTGGTATTTAATGAATAGTTCTGGATTTCTTTTAAATCGTTTACTTAACAGTTAGAGACGATATTCAGCAACACATTTATTACCTGGCAACTTTAGAGTAGTACTTTTGAATGGGACCGACATCTGGCAAAGTTTATTTATATACATAATGGTAGAACCTCAACTGCCTGTTTGTCTTTAAATGTCATTTGTGGTACTGTTTCTTCAAGAGTTTTGTATGAATCATATTTCCAAACATTTTGTGCTTGATTCTCTAATCTTTGGTCTGCATGTATAAAGTTAGAATAATGGTGAATGCGAGGTTAATAAAACCATTGAGTGTCCAGCCTAATATGGTTCTCATGGTATAAGGCTCGCCCTATAGCTCTCTACGTACGTCAATAGGCACTAAGGCATGTAGTATATTTTTACCAAAAAGGAGAGTTATCTTGCATAAGTCAACTTATGGCAAACTGATTCCTTTCAGGTGATACCAGTTATTTACATTTGAGGAATGTTTTCAGTAGGACCCAGAAAAAATGGCTTGGCATACACTGGAGGTAGATTAAGGTTTTTCCAAGGTTGTCAAAGTAACTGTCGTTTTAAGGCCTTTCAAGATTAATTTTGTAATCAGTTCAGTAGAACAGAATGTTTTGGTGGATCCGCTGTCCAGTAGTAAATAAGTTTCAACAAAGTCTTTATTTTGACTGCAACGTTAGGAAGTGCAATCTGGAAGTAACCAACAGTTATATAGACGTCTTTCTTGGATTGGGAGTTACTTACTGTCTGGCAATGTCTTACATTTATGGCAATGGGATAAAGTAGTAAACAGTCTTCACGTTCCACGCTTTTAAACAGGTCACACTGGGAAAGTATACGTATGGTTTGCAGAACACATAGAGTATTTTCTTGATAATTTTACTTCATTTTGGTTTATTGTAGCAGTAAATGCTGATACTGTTCTTTTATGGAGTAGTTTTCTCGAGCTATTATTTGTCTCTGCTGTTGCCATATTAAATATTCCAAATAAAGGACCTGTAGTTTCATCTGTAATGTTCCAGATAAATTCAACAAGACGTTCAATATTTGTATAATGTCCATCGACTCTATTTGCGTTAATAACTTATTTTCGCCTGTAGTATTAGACGTTAGTAGGTAATTCTTCTACGAATTTTACTAAGCTACGTTGGGCGTCAAGCTCTGTCAGTTTCCCAATGACTTGTAGTGCATTTTTACAGTTTATAAGAATATCTGCATTCTCATGTAGAGATTCCATATGTATTATTGGCTGTTATGCGTGGACCTTCCGTCACATTTTTGATCATCCCCAAATTCTTCTCTAACTAGTGGTTTAGCCTTCTCGTATCAATTACTGAGGGACATGACAGAGTAGCACTGGATCATTTTGAATACTTTCCTTTATACTGAGAGTATGGTCAGCTTAACGTTGTCATCAGCTGTGTGTTGTTCTATTGATTTCTCAAACACACAAATAAACATCCAATACTTAAGTGGATGGGGACAGTTCTATCTTTGATAATTCTATGGTATTTAAGTATTCTCTGTGTTGTTCTTGCCCCATTAGAAATATCTGTATAAATCGTTTTGGGTATTTTGAGGTAAAAAACGTAGGGCATGGATATTAAACATTGATGGTGGAATACGTGGAGGACTTTCGTTGTTTGGTGAGATATTATTGCGCATATCGTTTCTAGAAAGTATTGACTGTCTGTCATGGTTTGCTAATTCATCATAGACTTGTTTCTCTGCCTCGGTCATTGCAATTTTGGTTTTGGGATCTAATTGAATCCTTTTTACTCTATTTTCATTGCCTCAATATCTAGGCCTTGTGTTTCCACCATATAGGTTTGTTGTTTCAATAAGGCTGCCTTTATTGTTGAAGCTCTGGTTTTTGCAGCAGACAATGACAACGAGGAGAAAATGGAGTATATATGAGATCCTGCCTGACTGAATGAGTCACGGGGCTTTATTTCATTATCTTTTGCACTCGTACTTTGATTTCTAATCCAACTGGATACAATAAGTTTCAGATCATTGAAGTGTAGCTTGGCATCTGTGAAATATTTCTTAGATTCTGTAATGCCTTCTTTTATTCTGAGTAGACCCCGATATTCATCGTTTAAACGCCAGAAATCTTCAAAGGTTTTATCTCGATCGTTCAATTTATCTTGCACGATTTGTGATGCAGGGTTTGTTTTCATATTCTCACGAAGTCCGTTTTTTTTTCTTGTGAGCACTGACTTGATACCTTTTTTAGATCTATACACACTTGTCATCTTTTTATGCGTCACTTTCAGACAGGTTTTCTGTTTTTCCAAGGTTGTCAAAGTAACTGTCGTTTTAAGGCAGACAGGTTGTCTGTTTTTCCAAGGTCGTCAAAGTAACTGTCGTTTTAAGGCCTTTCATTGTTATTGTCGTTTAAGTTTGAAGAAAATTATGAATATTTCTCGAATAATACCATTTGACTTAACTGTTGAGTACCGTTTTTTAACTGTTAATGGCGTTTGGTTGTGTCGATAAAAGGAATGAGCCTCGTATGAGCCGACATGCTTATCATAAATATATATAGTATTGTGACAGTAATATCAGTTCCTGACTCCAAACTGTTATACAAAGCTAAATGATTTTAAGATTTTTAAACAGTACTCTTACCTAGTGTATTGAAATACAAACTTGAAAATAAACTAAAAATACAAGTACAATACCGAATGATGTCAAAACGCAATTAATCAAAATTTAAGTAACAATGTAAAACCATCTCAATCAAATATCCCTTTATAAGTAAAGGTTGAAAGACTATTCCTTTCGATTTCAAATTATATCAGATATCTGATTTGCATAAAAATGAAGTGGTTGAAATGAGTGATATTTTTTTTTATGGCAGTGGATTTTCCTTGTCAATGTTAATACAAACTTTTATAAATTGTATGTATCCTTTATTTGTTTTTGCAATATAAATTGATTATATGATTAGTGAGGTGATTGTCTGAGCCATATAAATCCAAAGATGTATTCGTATCATGGTTATTCTATAAAACAATGAACAGGTACAATAATCCCTCTGAATTTAAAAGGGACGTAGATATTAAAACAACGTTATTTTTTGGGTTGCTATACATTGTTTTACAAATATATTTGTTATTACAATTTATTAATAGTAGGGATCAAAACATTTTATAATAAAAACTTTAGCTAGGAAACTGACCAAGAAAAGAGACTATTGAACATGATTTCAAAACAAAAAAAAAAAACAGCAAAAAAACGATTACGCACACTTCGAAAAAAAAATATTTTATTCAAATCCGACGTGATTATTATTGCAAAAGATGTCAAACCACGTTTCAATTGAACAATTCTTTCAACAGCAATCAAGATTTAACTATTTACAACTACATCTGTAAATGTAGTTAAACCGCTTATCAAAGATGCAAACAGGAAAGAACTGCTTCAATGGTGCTTAGAGCATAAACTGTGGGTAGTAAAAGACTGAAATCGTGTGGTGTAATCTGATGAATGGCATTTTACCTTACTTTATACCTACAGTAGAATAACAGTATGGAGAAAACCACATGCAACACTGACGTTAAATGGTATGAAATTGAGTTAACTGATAATTTAAATTTAGTAGTTAAATCGTACTTTGGAGTTAGTATTTAAATAAATGTCGATATATAGCTAGTTTATGATATTTGCCAAGAAGATTGATACACAGTTTTCTTTTTTACCACAGATACGTTTTAATATACACACAGTAGTACAATTTACAATAACAATTATTACAAATAGTTATTACAAACAATGATTTATAAAAAAAAATCACAAACTTACAAACGATATAAAATCTTCTTTCTAGTTTGGAACTCCCTTGATATTTTATCGAGGGTTTACGATGAGCGAGTTAATTACGAGTTGATGTAAGTACCATTCGCCGGGAAGCTAGCTAGCTTTGTCCTTTGCCATACACACACTGAGTTATTCCACCGTTGGATTTATATAATGTCTTCGTAGAAATACTAATATCCGATTAGAATCCAATGAAGTTAAAGCGATTTGTAACGTTCGAAATTTATAAATATTCCTGGTCAAATATCTTAAGTTTTCCAATTAATAAGCGTTATAAAAATCACAGTTATAGTTTTCGAAGTTTATAGCACACTGATTATAGCGAACTACTAATAGATATTCTCCTCTTGGTGCGTCGCGTTGGTTATATTTATAGCTGTGGGAAGGTTTTCTAGAAAATTCAGTCTTACTTAACAATACTGAGCTACATTTAAACGTTTAAGTATATACATATATTGCTGATCCTTACTCTCGAGAATCTTCTACAACTTTGGAGAATAGGCTGGAATTTCGCAATACATATTTAACAGTATGTCTTAAAATATAAACTTAATCTAAACAAACGTTAATATTCAAATAAATATATAATAACAAATTCATTACAACTCTCTCCTTAGAGAATTAAAAATTGGCTTTAGATAATTTTTAACTAAGATATTATATATATTGACAACATTACAGTAAATATAATACATTATTCAAAAGATTATAAAACTTCAATAATAATTACAGTATAGAACACAACCAATACAAATCACCTTATGATCATAAAATTACATAGTACATGAAAGTGCATCGGCACGAATGTTATCTCAACCTATATGACATAGATGATCTTCAAACCATATTCTCATAATGATAAACTGCAATTTAACAGCCTTATGTTTTTTAGTGTATTTTCTTTTTTCTTTCTTTCTTCTTTTTCTTTCTCTCTTTCTTTCTGTCTTTTTCTTTCTTTCTGTCTTTTTCTTTCTTTCTGTCTTTTTCTGTCTTTCTTTTTCTTTCTGTCTTTCTTTCTGTCTTTTTCTTCTTTTTTTTGAAATGATATCCCTTAGTGGGTAACAATACTAAGACCATGTTCTCAGGACGGAACTTTCGTTCTTCAAAAGCTGGGATAAGTTTCAAAGGAGTAACAGGAATTTTCTGGTTAGATTTTCCGACTAATTGACTGCTAACACAAGTTTTATAAAATTGAGAAACGTCTTGCCTAATTTTGGCGAAAAGAAATGTCTCATAATTTTTTCACATGTCTTATTGACACTTAAATGACCTTCCATGGGGAATTCATGGACAACTTTCAATATTTCAGAACGATATGCTTTGGGAACAACGATTTGATAAACAATAGCCCAGTCCTCTGAAGCTGGCACATCTGGTGGTTTCCATTTCCTCATGAGCACACCATTTTTGAAAAAATAACCACTTGGAACTTTCTCCATTTCATCTTTTGGGAGTGTTGATTTGGGAGTGTTTAAATAGTGAAGAGATCTGTAGATCGTTTCCCTACTCAGTGATCAATTTACTTTTAGTAAATGGAACTTCGCTAGGTGAATCAGATCCTTCACATCCATCATTGTACCTCACCGAGGAATCATTAGTAGGACAACAATCCACAAGATCTTTGTCGGATCTAAAACGTCTGAAACAAATTTATAATATTGTCCTCTGAATCCATGTTTATCATTTGGTTTTTTGGCTTCATTTCTTAGCCTGAGCTCGGATCACAGCACACGAGGGAAACACATCGGGATTCTCCTCAACGACAACATCTTCCTTAGATGAAACAGTGATCGGCTCGCTCAGCATTTCGGCAACAACTTTTTCCCCAGCCAAATCGTTTCCTAACAACAATGGTACACCCTTTATTGGCAGAGTAGGTCTCACTCCAACCACAACTGGTCCCGAAACTAGGTCTAATGCTAAATAAATATTATGAAGAGGACCATTAATAAAGCCACCCTCAATACCCTGAGCAATAATAGACTCACCAGTGGCAGAATTCGAATCTAAATCTTCTGACATCAATCATTGAGTCACCCCAGTATCACGTAGAATACGTATGGGTATGGGATTGCTAGTGTCATTTGTCAAAGACACAGAACCAACAGATACAAAAGGTCTAAATTCCTCCCTGATTACATCAGCCTTTATATCAGTGGCCAAATCAACAATATTGGGTGATCTGGTGAAACTACGTCCATATGTGGACACAAACGCACTGGTTGTTGCCTCCTTTTCTTTCTTCTTTTTCAGACACCAACAGTCGGACATAACATGACCAGGTTTTTACAAAAATGGCAGACAGCCTTGATTGTTTTAAAGAAGTTTTATCCTGACTGTCAGAAGTTTTCGAACTAAAGGAACTGGATTTCTTAGAAGAATCCTCAACCTTAGTGGATTGAACCGATACAGGTTTTTGTTGAGATGGTAGGAATTTATTTTTATGAAAAGTGGTTTTATGTGTTAAAGTGTCGTCACTGGGAAGAGCGGCTGCTTCCTGTAATGTTTTAACTTTCTTTTCCTCTAAGTAAGTTTGAGGTCGTCATGTGCTAAACGTTTGCATTCCTCAATTAGGAATAATTGTCTTAGTTTATCGAAACTAGTGCCAATATGCACAGAATTGCACCATCGATCAAAATAAACCTCTTTTTTGTGGGCAAATTCCATATAAGTTTGATTATCTTGTTTGCAATAACCTCTAAACTTTTGGCAACAAGCCTCCGGTAATAACTCGTATGCTTTGAGAATAGCTGCTTTAACATTATCATAATTCGTACAATCTTCTAGAGAGAGAGCGGCATAAGCTTCTTGTGCGTTACCAGTTAAAACACTTTGTAATAATAATGACCATTTCTCGGTGGGCCATTCCATGGTTTGGGCAACCTTCTCAAAATGTTGGAAATATTTATCAATTTCATTTTCATTGAACGGTGGTACTTTAACATATCGACTAAGTTCAAAGTTGTCATTTTG
>NW_013668908.1:78698-91418 GCF_000517525.1 Limulus polyphemus | reverse complement strand
CCTTGGTCGATCAGTGTTGAGTCTAATTTCCATTTCTTTCAGCCTAATTTCTTTTTCGGCCTCGAAACATTTATTTTCTTATTCAGCTTCAATACAAGCTTGTTCTTTCTCGATTTAATTGGAGCTTGTTCTTTCTCTTTCTCGGCTTCCATTCGAGCTTGTTCGAGCTCGAGTTGTTTGAGTTTTAGCTGGATCTCTAATTTATCTTTATCACTCAACCCCGATTGGCTAGTAGGGACACTAGATTATTCCTTTAATGCTTCCTCAGACAGCAAATCATCATCTACTAGCATTTCGATAATACGCTTTTTTTTTTCATTGATCTCTTAACTTCTAGTTCTAAAATTTTGGCAATTTCGAGTAATTCATTTTTGTTATATTTTTCTATTTGTTCTAGGGAGGGTGATACAAGAAAATCTTGATAATCAGACATGATCAAATCTTGTTGGCACTGATAAATATAAATTCAATTGTGATTTAAATTTCAATTTAGGTCGAATTTTGTCTCTAATTACAATCTTGGACACGAGCCCCCCAATTCATTAATGTTACATATTAGAATTTTAAATGGTCTGAAATTGAGTTAACTGATAATTTAAATTTAGTAGTTGAATCGTACTTTGGATTTAGTATTTATATAATTGACGATATATGTAGTCAGTTTATGATATTTGTCAAGAAGATTGATACACACTGTTTTCTTTATTAACACAGATACGTTTTAATATACACACAATAATACAATTTACATTAACAATTATTACAAATAGGTATTACAAACAATGATTTATAATCAAAAGTTTCACAAACGTTGATATTCAAATAAATATATAATAACAAATTTGTTAAAATTTTGTTCAAAATTGATTCAAAAAGCATAACAGCTACGTCAAACATATTCCTTGGACAACATGATAATTAGATCTCAGTCGTATCGAGCATATTTAGAATGAACTTGAATTTGACATCCGTCATCGTAATCGTGTGCCAACAAAATTAGACCAATTATTGTTTAACTTATAAAAAAAAATTAAAATATCTTTATTCAGTTCATACTCATATATTATTAGACATTTCATGGTAAAACCTGTTTTTTAAATTCACATTTTTCAAGAATATTTGATAATTGTTGGTAAAATTGTTAACTTTTAACATGCAAAAACAATATATTTTTATTTCTGATATGAAGTTGTTTCCTAACCGAACAAAAACAGTTAAAATATGTAATGATCTCAAAAGAAGCTGCCACGTTAATACATTGAACTTTGCTAGCACTAAAAGACACATTATAACTTTTATTAAAACACAGCCAGAAAGACGACACAATTATAAGATTTCACAAGTGTATGTTTTAAGTTTATTTGTTTAAAGCAAATTTGCCTAATGGGATATCTGCAATATGCCCACCGCAGGGAGAAAACTCCAAACTTTAGCATTATAAACCTTCAAGCTTAACATTGATCACCTAGTTGGAATTTGGTTTTACGGTTAGGTGCTTAGGAACTGTCCGAAACATCATTCTCCATAACTTTGTTTCTAATGGTTTTTCTAATAGTTTCGAATTCCTATATTTATAATGGATCCTCATGTTGTTACTAACTTAAAGAAAATTTTTCTGCTTTTGTTAAATTCTGCCAAATTCAGTGAATTTGAACCAAATCGATTCTTTATTGTAAATGTTTAGTCGTTTTTATGTTTTGGGTTTATCTGCAATAAATTGCTACTTTCAGGCTTAACCCTAGAAAAAAGTACACTGGAAGACGAGCGAAAAAAAGTTCTACACTTACTAATCGATCAACCAGACTCACTTAAAAAAAAAAAACTTATATAAGAGTAACTTATTCAGGCATAACTGAAATAAAAGTTCCTTGATGTAGCACCAGTTTAGCCTGTTGTTGATTGAGAATGGAATTTCTATTAACCTTCCCAAACGTTGTAACTGAAACTCTTGAGTTTGTTCTTTTTGATATCATACACCAAAACCGACATATATTATACTTATCAAGTTATGAAATGTTTTGAGACGTTTCTAATGTAGAATGTTTTCATAAGAAAAAATATAATCTTTTCAAGAAGTGATCTGCATTTCAAAAGTGTTACTCGCGCACTGTGCAAGAAAATGTTACAGTCCTAGTTGATGCATGGTGAATGATTCGACTTATCAAAAAAGATTTCTCAGCATGCATCGGTAAACACCTCTCATGATGGTCATAGTCAATGGTGTGTAATGAAGGTCGGCGTAGATTCTTGAGAAGACGGTCTCCATATTTTTAGGAAAAACCCATTATGCACAGTCGTTTAATCAAATGAAAAAACCAGTGTTGACGGATCGAATGTCAATGTGTATTCCTCGTGCTAAATTATACCGCTGTTACGGTAGCGAGTATAACCTTGGTGTTTTGGGGTCATAACTCTAGTTGAAATTCTATGCACATGTAGAATGTTAACTCCACAGTTTTCTCCATGTTCTCAAAACAACAATCATTCAAATCAATGACTCTTCTGCTTATTAACCGACTTAGGTGTCAATACAACGAGTGATTAAAAAAGTGGATTTTTGGTGAATTTTCTTTTAAATACTAAACCAGTGTTTCCGCGTGTTGCAACATTTCCTTATGTTTACTGTCTGGATGCTAGGAAAAACATATGTGAAATTTACAGATTATCTTTTCATTTTATTCCAGAACCAAGTCCTCAACATTACACTCGACGGGCTTGGCACAACAATAGTTTACTTACAACAAGATAAATAGAGATCGCTAAGTAGTGTAACAAAGACTTCATTCACAAACAGCATTGCCATTTTTCTCCAAAAAATGCACTAATTTTGTAATATCTGTATTGAAATAACATAAGACTTGGTTTCTTAAAGCGTTTTTTACAGTTTTTAAGTGTTCGTTTTCATATTTTTATTCATTTGTTTTCTTAGAAATCAAGCTTTGTTTAACTTTAGAACTGATTTGGAACAGAAATACGGTAACTGGTAAACTTTTTATAAATCAAATTTTATACGTAAAACCCGCCGTTTATTTTTTTAGAAAATCATTACACTCAATATGAAGGGTTGTAATCTACAATGGTATTAAGCGATAGCTTAATTTATTGAAATTAGCATGTCTGCGGACTTACAACGCTAGAAACCGGATTTCAATACCCATGGTGGTCAGAGCACAAATAGCCCATTGTTTTAGCTTTGTGCTTAACTTTAAACAAACAAACAAACCTTGAAATTTATAATAATTTTTTCTTTTTGGTTTGGAAAATGCAACTTCAAACTTAAATGTTCATAATAGAAATAAAACACCTACTTTACTTTTCCACCTATCTACCTGTTAATAAATTGCTAGTTATTGGATATTTAAGAAGCTAAGCATCAATAAAAGAAATATTTTGTCAGCAAGTAAGAAAATTTCTAAAGAAACGCTTTATGTTCTTCGATTTACTTCAGTTTGTCGTGATTCACACGCCACAGTAGAGCTAAACCTTTTACCTATTGAACTTTACAAGTTACGGAACCTAAATTTCACTGAGCTATACATATATTATTCATAGTTCAACAGTTCTGTCTGCATGTTAATGAATTATTTCAGGACATTTTCAATGACTGAAACTTGGGCGTGGCAGACAGAAAGTGAAATTTTTGGAAATGTTATTACTGCTTGTATAATTTGTCTAAACTGCTGTTATTGCAAATGGAATACCATTAATGTTTTTTTAAAGAGTTTAAATGATAGTGTTTTGCCCTGACATATTACAAAGTGCTTTTCATTTATTTGTAGATTAAGTTTTAACTTCTAGCATAAAGATAATTAATAATGACTTTAATTTTCTATCATGATCGGTATATTGTTGAAACTGTATACAAATACTCAACACATATTTACAAACAAGTAATAATAATAAACAAATGTAATAAATAACACTTAAAATACTGTTGTTTAATTGAATATTGAGACTTACCATTATGTAATTCAAAAGACTTTGAAACGCGTTTGAACAGCTAAATATTAGAATCACTTTAAAACTATATTTTTTAAATTAACGGAGCATTGAGAACTACAGTTGTCTAACAGGAATGACTGAAATGATATTGTTTAACCGGTAAAATTTTAAAATGAGATGAAATATATAAAATATATATTGTGTAATCGGAATAATTTAGAATCGTTTACCAATGGAGATTTAATATTGCTTTCGTTTAATTTAGAAGACGTGGAATAGCTTCTATTTAATATGGAATATTTACAATCTACTTTATTTTAATACAGAATACTTCGAATCGCTTTTTTTAACATAGAAGACTTAAAATTTCGTCTGCTGAATAGTGAAGACCAAGAAACGTTTTTTCTTAACAGTGAAGTTTGGGATCGCTTTTAAAGATTCCACGTAGATGGCGAATAAAGTGCATTTCAGATCGCTATTACGTAATGGGCCGAGCACATTGGGGGATGTGGGTGTATTATAAGTGGGGTCAAATCCCACTATTTGTCCTGATAAGAGAATTCCAAGAGTCGGTGTTGACTAGCTGCCTTTCTTCTAGTTTATCACTTCAAAATTAGGGACGGCTAGCGCATATAGCTCTCATGTAGCTTTTTGCTGAATTCGACAAACATATAAGCACAATTATTACGTAACAAGGAATATTTATTTAAAAACGCAATTTCGTAATTAAAGAACAGTAGAATTAAAGTTGAGCAATATAAGTTGCTTTATTTTATGTCCATGTCGATATGTTATTGCTTTTCAATCAAAACATGGTTATTAAATGGTCATACATATCCTAGCACGGAAAAATACATTAATATATTTTTAATCCGCTCTATAAAGTTTATCAAGCACTAATAAAAAAACACTATGAAAATCAAAGAAAAAAGCTTGATATTAAATATACCAAGAGAATGATATTGAATCACACTTAAATAACCAAATATGTGAATTATTTATCAAAAACGAACAAACTGAATGGCAGCTGTTAATTCTTTCAATGTTTAAAAGGTCATATTTCTGGTAAATTTTAATTTCATATAATTATCATGGCAAAGAAAAACGTACTGCTACCTATTATATAAAGTACTATTATTTTGTTTTTATATCTATGGAAACTAAATAAATTTGGCTGCTTTATTTGTATGATAGTTACCAATATGAAAAGTAAAAAAAACAACTAAAAAACTGATGCATAATCTGTTTTTTTGCCATTTCTTTATGTTTGATAATCTAAACATAAAAACAAATAGCATATATTATTTATATATTTATTAAATCCGACTATTTTTCTGATTAGCACTAAAACATATTTCAAACCTAATAATCCGATTAGTGTTTTATTTAGTTTGCTTTACCTACTTTCTATCCTAGGAAAGTGGATCTACGAAATATCTAGAAGAGATGAGAGAAGATCCTGTTGCCCGTGTTATCTACCTAGTCAGTGCAGTGTATACGTCACACCTGTTACGTTAGCGATAAGTGGCCATATTAGGAAGTTCAGATTTATAAGTTAAACTGGTAGAAAGTAGGTTAGGGTGGAGTAAGCATAATGCTAAAAATGACTTGTATAGTGTACTATTGTCGTTTTCGTCCATAGATAATTTTTACATACTGTAGGTACTCGTTGCAATTGCTTCCACGTTGCGCATTTAAGATAATTTGTGTTTAACTTTATTGCAATGATAACACTGAACATATCGTAGCACATGCATGGTGTCAGAACTATATTATGTGTAGATATAACTACAGTTTGTTGTAAATGGAATGATTTTACACATTGCGTTAATTCGAATTCCATGTGACGTAGTCAGAATAATACTTTATTTTTTTATACCTGCAAGAATACAACATTCCACATTACGGGTTTTGATCTTCAATAACTATATCAATGTTTCATTTAAGCACAGAAGAATTCATTCTGTGAATTAAGAAAAACATTTTAATCAAAATGGATTTATTACTTTTGTCTCTCGCAAAACTGAAACCAAATATTTCGATGTTTTATAACATTAACCTAATATAAGCCTTAGTTTTGAAATATATCCTTGGAATGGGATTCTGTCTCTCACCTTTTAGCGCGGAGCCAGTTAAAGAATGTAGGACTTGCTACATATTACAATTTCGAAAGGTCTGAAAATGAGCTAACCGACAATTCAAATCCAGTAGTTAAACTGTACTTTGGATTTAGCAATTAAGTAAAAGTCGATATATGGTCAGTTTTTGATATCTGCCAACAAGATTAATACACACAGTTTTCTTTTTTAACACAAATATGTTTCAATATACAAACAACGATACAATTTACAATAACAATTATTACAAATAGTTATTACACACAATGATTTATATACATAGGAACGTCATAGGAACGTTACCCTTTAAAAGGTTTAACGCACATTCACAAATACTCAAGATAATATCATTTTTTGCTCCAGCAATTATTCCTTTAATCTATTTACGTGTAGTTTTAGGTAATGCACGGAAGTCTGGTAATATCGACTATCCCTGTTTGTGGAGTGTAGCTAAATTGTTGAGAGAGAACTTTACAACCGTTTATACAAAGAAGTTGAGACACTCGTTTATTTTCTCTGCTTTCACTCATAAGATCGTCAATGATGAAAAGATTTGGTTTATCAGACTGTAAATAATCATTAAAATTTTCAGGTAAGCCTTCGACAAATTGAATGCTGGGAACGTTTTGTATTATTTTTGTATACAACGGTTGAAATTCACCATAAAACCATACAGTGTTTTTAGGAATATGATAAATTACTTCACGACGATAAGTTAAAACTTTACTTACAAACTGTGATTTACCATTTCCTGTCGGACCTGACACTAAACACGTAAAAGGATGTAGTAGACGGTTATCCACCTTGAACTCTAATGAGAAATAAATGAAATGTGACTCGTCTTTTATATAGATCATGTTTGAGCGCACTTGGAAACCACCCCAAAGCCCTGCACAAGCCCTCTTTTCTTTTGTCTGGAATGCAAAACATTAGTATCCATACGGAAGGGTGTTAAAGTCTGGAAGGATGTGTCGTTTGGTGTAAATTGGACGATAATTTTTCTTTCCTTCTTTGTTGTAAATGATCTGCGTCTTTAGATTTCTGCAAATCTTCTTATGATTAGTCACGGCTATAGGAGGCTGAAAATGACTGAATATATCAGTTGTTATACATTTCATTGATTAAAAGTTTAATTTTTCACTGTTGACAAACTTAAGGGTAAACCCTCTGATCTTACAGCATGATTTTCTGTCGTTGCGTAAATAACCGTAGTTTTTCGGGCCACCACTAACCCACGATGTTATATAGTGTCCGTCCAGCTCGTCTGTAAACTCTCCAAGATAATCTCCTCGAGGTGGATCATTAGATCCGTCTGAAATGTAGAAAATACTGTCTGTATCATAATACAAAACATACGAACCTAACTTCTCTAATGCATCATATAATTTCAAACGAGCATGTGATGTTGTGAAAGCCGCCGGAAAGATATTGGTTTGATCTTTCTGTGGCAGATATTCATGTTTATGTTTCCAATGAAAAGCTATAACTTCTTCATTAATCAACATCTCTTATAATTTTGGTGTTATCGTTCATTAACGAGTGATATTCTTTAACAGAAGTTACGGAGGTCAGTTGTGACTTGTCCTCAGATATACCCCAACGATCCCAAAAAGAGTTTAGACAAAGTTTTGCAACTGACCTCCTTCCTGGATTAAATTCAGGGCATAGTTGCACTTCTTCATTTTCAGCATACTGATCAATATATTCTTGTTTTGCCTCTGATGTAATACAGTGAGAGGGTCATCCTGAACTTTCCTGTTTTATTTATAGAAATCTGTCAATATAGTTTTAAACAGTTGTGTGGATCTTTCGGGGAAATGGTAAATTTCATAAATCTGTATTATCCTATAGTTACACTCGACTTCTTTTTTCACCTTATCGATAACCCATGTTTCGATAAAAATTATCTCATCATCCGAGTGATTAGATGGTGATGATATTCTTAAATCGACAAACGTTTTACAGGGAGGGAAAGTCAACTTCCCGTTACTTCTCAGGGGTAATACAGTTTCCTTGGGGCTAAAACTTTACATTTAATGAATCTAAAATAGCTATTTAAAGTAGAAAAATTTGTCGTTATAATTCTTGGATGTCCAACAGGATGTTCACAATATTTATTAGTCCATGGTTAAGGGTGTAAAATCTATATACTTGATTTTTTTCTACTTCTTTTACGTTGTATAAAAGTCTTGTAGCATTAACTCTTCCTTCATAGAAGGAATTTCGTACATCCAGACGGGGAACTACTGTGTGATCCCTAAGGAAATTCAGTGTCATTAATTTTCACTTTTTTAAATTCATGCTCACATATTGTTACG
This sequence comes from Limulus polyphemus, assembly GCF_000517525.1. Taxonomy (NCBI): domain Eukaryota; kingdom Metazoa; phylum Arthropoda; class Merostomata; order Xiphosura; family Limulidae; genus Limulus; species Limulus polyphemus. The sequence goes on along the minus strand of NW_013668908.1, from coordinate 83,041 downwards.
ACTTTGTATTATAGACCTTCCAGTTGTTTTTGTCTTTCAATAGTACGATTTCTTACAAACGACATGGGTCTATTTAAAACTATATTCTTTGTGTCAGAGTCGTAACATTTATCGCAACCATGATAATATCACCTGTAAAATTCATAGGTAGTGTTTTGTTCCATACAGAAATCGTCTACCCTATAATTTAGGATTTGTTTCTCACCACCATTAAGTGCATGTTGAATCATTACCCCTCAGATTATTATATATATAGTCTAACCATTGAATGCTTACTTGACTGTAGTTGTTGGTTGTAAAATATCCATGGTTAAGTATTAGAGCTGTAAACAGACATGCTCACAGCAGCATCGTCGTATACCTAAATGGGTCTACCTAACAGATTATGAGAAACTATTTCCTGAACTTGAGACAGAACCATTGAAGTATATATACATCCGATCGGCAGATCTAAGGAAAAATATAGAATCATAAATATAACTTTCAACAACAACAAAATACAATTAATAAGAATCAGTAATGATAGTGTTATTTTTTCCACAAAAAATAGTGTTATTTTTCATGAGAACAACAAAACACTATTAACAAGAATTAACAATGACAGTATTTTTTTTATTATCTGTACATCTCTTCCTGGAAGTCAGAGATGCACTCTTCTTCTCGTCGCTGACAGTGCTAGTCTAGGAACTTTTGTCTTACGGGTGCTGACATAGTGTTGGGAGAATAAAAACTGGCATTCGGTATAGGTCCTCGATATTTCTGATTAGACTTGATGTTGAAAAGATGAGGGAAATATCCTTTCTGCAGTTCTTCTAATTCAAATGTTTTTGGAAACAATGACAAAGACATATGTATACAATTGTAGCTGTTAATTATTCTTATTCTGAAACTTTTGACGGTCATAATCATAATTTTTCCGCCGTTTACAATAGTGTCAGGTTAAATTAATTAAGTTAATTCAAAATTATATAAATATATTAGTGTTAAGAAAATGTTATAGTTTAGTACCGAAAATCTTTAAACAATAAGTTTTGATTATTGTGTCATTTTAGGATGAGGTAATTATACATGTATTAATGTTAAGCATCCTTTTTCAGGACTTGATTTAGTTATAAATGTTTAAACAATTAGTACTGAAAATCTTTAAACGATAAATCTTAATTATTGTATCGTCCTTTTATGGATGATTCAATTAAATAATTATCGACATTATGAGACATGTATTGTATGAGTCATGGCGGCCCAGAAATACTTTCTCTACTTTGTGGTAGGATGATTTAATTATTAATTAATTAACTAATGAATTATCAATTACAGGACTAACTAATTAATTAGTGTTAAGCGTCCTTTTAAGGAAAAATTAATTATGAATGATTTAATGAATTAGTCTTAAGCATCCTTTATAGGATGATTAAAATAATCAATTAGTGATTAATTAACGACATGATGAGACATGTATAGTATGAGTCATGACTGTCTAGAAACACATTCTCTACTTTGTGACGTAATCATCCATTATGGTTGCCAGTTCGGTATCGAACTATAAATTCAAAACTGTGACATCATAACTGTCTGTCTGGTATTGAACTATAATTTCAACATTATGACAACATGGCCGCCTATCATGGCAGCCTAACAACGCGTCCTTAACGACGAACCTCTGATGGTAGCTTTTGGAACTATTACGTCTTCATCTTCGATGATGACACAAACACACATGTAGCGCCCTCAGGCGCCCAAAATAGAATTATGATCTCGTAATCTTTGATGACATCACCCTCCCCTGAGCGATGTATAATTTTCATGCTTGGAAGCTCGTTTTCCTCTGTTACACCATAAATTATTATCATGTTTGGAGGTTTGATATACTCTGGGTATGATGTACTATTATCATGTTCGAGTTCCTGTGGTGTATCACAATGCTTGAAGGTTTCATTTCATAAAGTTGTAACAATTTATGTCTGAGCGAAGAAAAATTAAAGTAACATTAATTTTTTTCTGCAATAAATGAAGTCTGAACGCATGTATTATAAAGGGTTGATTTAATTTCTTAATTACTTCCCCATTTTGTTGATCTGGAAGTGCAGCTAATGCATTGTATTGTGTACTGTTTTAAAAGAGGGCGTCGTTTATCCAACATAAAATTGAAAATTTGATTTTTTCACAGTAGGTAATAATTATTACTGACCCATAAGGAAAATGTGATAAAAGGTATCGTTTCTCTTTAGTGGTGTATGTATGAAGCTTAAATTTCATATTTTCGCTGTAAATATTATAACTTGTTTTCCCATACAAAGTTTAAATTTCTCTGTTTTCATCTTAGGTAACATTTATCAATGACCCGAGAGCATTTTAAATTAGATGTTCATATTCAGTTGTTAAAATTATGAAAAGATAAAAATTTTGTGTGTGTCTCGCAAGATGCTGGGATACAGCAAATACATATCATACAGTGGTTGAATACGTTATATATATTTAAACGATTTTAGAGATTCGTCACATCGTTACAGTTCAAGTCACCACATCTAGTCATGGTCTGTCTAATAACCATGTATCTTGATAATAGCCCCGTAGTGTAGTTTCCATTGCTAATGGCACTTTAGTAAGGTTTTAGCATGCCCAAATACGTTGTCCCTCTCTGCATGTTTTCCATAATCCATCTAATATACAAGGACAGCGGTTTCCCAGTGTTCGTTTCGGCAATTCGATGACATAGAAGAAATCCATAGGCGCTGCATCTGGGAACTTGAGCAGTATGTCTTTGCATGGAATAGCATGATTACCCATTTCATTCCCCAGCTGCTTGAGGTCTGTGATGGTTGAATGGGGGGGGGGGGTGCGACTGTAAGCCTTATGTCGGTGAACTTATACTCTGTTGGCCTCGTTTCCAGATGGGCATCTTTCTTTATGGTGTTGCATACTGTTAATTGGGATACGTGGACGGCCCTTGTCATTGGCTTTTTGTTCATGGATTCTCACCTGCTACAAGATATCACCCTTTACTTACCATGGCTGGAGCACGACTTGTAGTAGATAATTTTTTAAAGGCCCTGGAGTCCCAGATTGATCCACGTTCCTTTTTTTTCTAATACTGTAATTGTAATTTTCCGATCTGATCACATCTTTATGATTTTAGGCATCATACAACGAAACACCAAACAATGTTAAAATATAGTTCTGATGTATTCAATTCCACATAACTTGCTGATTTCCATATTCAAAATCGTTTTAATATAATGTATTCAACTCCCTGTATATTACTAAATAAGCAGCAAATGCAGGAAATTATGTTAAAGGAATATAAGTCAGTTTAAATTGAGTTATTTGACTCAACAAGTCATAAGTGTCCACTAGAAATAGAAATAAGAAAACAAGGCGTTTCCTGTATTATTGCCTTCATCAAAGAAAATAAGGGACAATTATAGTTTTGTTCGTTTGTTTACCTGAACGACACTTTATGGACAGGTTAGAGACTCCTGCGGGTCAAACATAGCCGTCCCCGTTTTTGAATGGCGGATCAGAGAGAAAGCAACCAGTAAATGGCATTCATCGTCTGAAGGGATATACTTAATCGAGTAGCTGGATTGACTATCACTCTTATAACGCACCCACAGCCGAAAGTACGAAGCATTTGGAAGCACCACGTCTTGAATACGAGGCCACCCTCGGGCCCTAAAATGTGAAGAATAATGTGTAGTTTGTATACACAGTTTTTTATTTACTGATGTGCAGAGATCCACATGTTAAAATAGACGTATGTCATGTTACACACATTAATCTTTATATATGACTACAAACTAGTGTGCCCACCTGTTGAAGTAGACGCTTATGCATTGGTGTTTATATACTTCCAGTAAAGTGATAATGCTAATCTCTGAACCATCTGATGGTTGTTTAACCTACCATAAACTAACAAAGATGTTCATTTACAAAGGTACTTGCAGTACAAGCCAGTGTGTATCATTTTAAAATAAAATTGTCTCTATTCTAAGACTAAATATTTAGTAGTTAATGGTGGGCTCGAATTCAACTGTGATGAATAATGAAAAACTGGATTCTAGCCAAAGTGTTTCGTCATAGTTTGCCAACGATTTAAAAGATGTTTAAATTTAACCGAGTATGTTTCTCGTATTCCGTATTTACCATTACCTTCAACTTCTATTTGTTCAAGGCAGTATATCCTAATTTATCATGATACATGCCATATATATATATATATATATATATATATATATATATATACTACTACTAATAATAATTATAGTATTATTTATTATTTTGTTTATGTATGTGTGTCCTAGTATAAGTAAATAAATAATATAATAGTAGTAGATAGTAGGTAC
>NW_013668908.1:62786-78677 GCF_000517525.1 Limulus polyphemus | reverse complement strand
CCTTTAACCTTTAACCTTTACGTTTTACGTTTACGTAACGGTAACGTAACGTAAGTTAACTTACTTAACTTTAACTTACTATATATATATACTACTATATATATATATATATATATATATATATATATATATATATATACCTAACATAATTAATTATGACATTTTTTATATTTGTGCTTATGATCGTTGTGGCTCAGTTATGAAAAAATATAATCAATGTAGCATGAGATACTGCGTTAACATTGAAATGACTAATTGACTAATCACAAGTAATCATGTGAAACTTAAATGACTCATAAATTTTAGAGAAAATATTCTCTGAACCGGTTAAAATTGATACGTCATTTTTGATTTTAGAATATACGTTGCTGAAGATACTAGTAAAACGTTTCACTGCATCTAAAAACTGCCTCGGACGAGCAGTGTTATTAGTTCTATCTTTCAATGCTGTATATACCTGACTAAGTTCTAGGATAAATTATCAAGTCTTATGGATAGGTTGATAATTCGTTTCGGTTTGGTCAGGATAGTCCTTCTTTTCAAGTAAATGCTAGGTGTATCCTAGTGGCTTGTCTACTGGACTGTGAATCAGTTGCGTTTACATCGAACCCCGCACTTCGAGCCCTGGGTTTGTTATAAGAGTGATAGTCAAAGCTAACTATTCAATTAGAGTAACCCAAAAGTTGGAGATGGGTGCTGTTGACTAGCTGCTTTCCCTCTTGGCTATGAATTCAAAATTAGGGATGCTTATAGCGCAGATAGCCTTTGTGCAGCCTTGCTCAAATATTCGAAGCAAAAAAGATTTTCAAGTAAGCATCGGGGTTCCCGAAAAATATCCAAAATATACCGGTCAGAGTGAACAAAAATATATTCACCCTACTTTTAAATAACTGTTTAGGTCCAACATCGTACATATTCCAGGGCATAAGGTTTTGGGACCGAGAATTAAAGTTTATGGATTACGGTTAGCACTGAGTGTACGTACTGTAACTAAATTCAGAGCTGCAGAATATGGAGACAAGATTTGTAGTTCATTCGCGTTTAGAAATTATTTGTTTTATTAAATTGGAATCATTAATTAACTTGATGAGATTTAGTAGTGAGAAGCCCATGGATTAAAATATTTAGAATTAAAAAGGGAATTGTCTGTTTATTGGGTATTTCCAAGTCAACACAGTTTATTTATGTGCTTATTACAGGTTTTACTTTTAAATGTATATCATTGAGCAACATTCTACATTTTGGCCATCTATTTCAATTCTGGTTTAGGATTTAGTCGTTTACTCTGTATCTGTGCTTAAAGAGCTTTGATTTTTGCTAGTTATTGGAGAAAAGTTATTTTATTGTTATAGATATACGTTAACTGCACCTAACCTACCTAATGTGTACTGAAAAGTTAGAAGATGGGTAGCTAGTCAACATCACCTACCGTCGGCTTTTGGGCTAATCTTTCTCAAGAAAAGAAGAATACATTTGCACTTTAGTTAAGAATGCTATTTCAGTAATTAACTAATAGTTTTCACGCTTGTTTGTTGTTGAGCATAAAGCTTCAAAATAGACTATGTGTGCTGTGCTCACAGAAGGGATTGAAACCTAAATGTTAGCGATATAATACTTCAGATTTACAGCTGAGCCACTGGAAGTCAGTTAACCAATAAAAACTTTTGAGCTGAGATTTTACTATGATATCGTTTGAATATGACGAAAAATATTCATATATCACTTACTGGTCCAAGTTCTAAATTGAATATCACGAAATGAAGGTAACCAAATCTTGCTTCTAGTTTAAAGTGTCTTTCAAGTAAGATTTTCATCGCATGATTCTATATTTATAATGTTTGTTAGATGGAAAACTCCAAGACTCCACAACTTATAGTCTTTATCTGTTGGATAGTTCTATGACAGCTCATTATGTTTGTCAGATGGACAACCCCCTGATAGCTTACAATTTTTGCTAGATGTAAAAGTTCGTAACTTCCCAACTTACAATGTTTGTCAGGTGAACAATTCCATAACTCCACAGTTTATAGTGTTTTTAGATGGACTACTTCTTGATTCTGCAGCTCACATAGCTTCAGTTGTGTAGTGCTAAATAATAAAGTGAGGGAACGCGTTTTGAAAGTGCTACTATGATTAGTATTTATTACTTCACCAATAGATAAAAACACATATTTCAGAAAGAGTAGCCGTAAATTACAATTCTAATTGAAATCTACATTTGAAAATGTTACAATAAAAGAACAATTTTCTCTCATCTTGAACCTTTGAATTCCGGCATAACTTATTAACATAACTTCCAAATTTGGTCTATAGTGAGATCCTTGTTCTTGGCTACTCTTGTTCATATATCAGTTGCTGAAAGATGACACCTAAGTCATTTGTATCCATAGTCGTCTGGTTTATAGTTTTAAATTAGAGGCCGTGAAGCTAATGAACATGAGACAAACAATGGTTGGAGACGGCTTGAATGGGTAATGAAGAAAAACTTTAATATAAGTTTAACATAACAGCAAATGTACAACGTTTCGACAAAAGTTGTCATCATCATCATTAAAGTTTTTCTTCATTACTCATTCAAGCCTTCTCCAACCATTATTAGTCTCAAAGTGGGTTCCTCGTCATCGATATCGAATTTTAATGAACATGAGATTTGTAACGTGGTTGATTAACAACCTAGACCTCGTTTCCATATTGGTAAGGTTCATGCTTCTAAAGCCTCGTTCGCATTTGGAAGAACTGCATGAGATGACCTTTGAACAGCCGATTAAAGGATTCAGATCTAATGGAATATAAGTTGTCTAGAAAGTCTCTGTATGCTGTGTTTGTTTTTGAAAATGACAGTCTGAAACGTTTACAAAGGGTCTCTGTTTCCCTTTCTCCAAAGCCTGGATTTATCTCTGCTGGTCACTCATTGACTTCTAAGGTACGGAGCTCAGAAATTATGTTTGGAATGGAATTAGAAGTGCCTGACTGGGACCCAGTTGGTTCATGACAAGAAGTTGGTGTGAATAACCATTGTTTCATATTGTTTATGATACTGGTTAAAATTGACCTAGACTGATTGAAACAATTTTATCGTTCTCTGTCAGTGTTATTAACGAAACTTCATTTCCTTAACGGCGTTCTCTGCTTCTAAGGACTTTTTACCCTTATGTTATTTCATTGCTTCTAAAATCAGTATGCATAAACTATAGTAATATCCCTTTTCTGTAAGGCTTCTAAAGTGCTTAACAGGAAAGCTAAGTTAGAACCTTAAGCTAAACCAACACGGGCCGTTTTTATAAAACTGGAAATTAAGCATTTATTCGTTATTTTGTAAGTATGGTTAACAGGATGTTTATAAGAACTTATACACTTTTACACCTATACCGCTAAATCCCAACCACCTCAGGAGGTAACTAACATTCAAATACCTAACAACTTTTTTGAATTGGATCAGACTTTGTATACAGCGTATCGCAAATATTTTTCCTCACTTTTATATAGTAGTTTAGGCAATGCTTGTTGCAATTATTGTACTACAAATAAGCCGGAAAACTGTATCCAACTGTGTTTTCGAAGCCGGGAAAATTATAATGCCAAGAGTGGCGATTAATTGCTTTGTTTTCGAAAAGTTTCTACTTCAGCCGCTAACAGTAAAATAAACATAGAAAATAGGTGGGAAAAGATTGGAAGTAGAAATTATCGATAGTTTTGTCGAGTTTCTAAGTCAGTTGCTAACAGTACAATAACTATAGAAAATAAGTGTGAAAAGGTACGCTCCAAGCATTCTACTTGTTTGTAACATTACTAATGTACTACATACTTCAAAATACACCACTTAGTATATGTCGTGAGACTCTTTACAGTGATTGTTTGTTTTGAAGTTAAGCACAAAGCTACACAATGGGCTACCTTTACAGTGAATCTTCTCAAAAGGTTATCTGCTCTTAGTCGTCCCTAATTATGAACTGATAGAGTAGAAGGAAGGCACACCGCAAAATTTTGGGCTACTCTTGTTTGATCAAATAGTTGGATGTGATCTATGTTTTATAGCACATCCAAGACCCCAAAGAGCGGAGCGTGTTTGTGTTGTGTTTGTATTTTGTGTACGTTAACACTGCAGCGGATTCGGAGAGACAGTTTTTAGCCGTGGCATAGGAGCTCATAGAACAGCTCCAAGTTGGGTTTTTTTTAATGCAAACTTTAGTTCATAGCTCTGTCATCTCTTGACCGATTTGAGATATAATTACAGTTTTGGACTCAGGAGGTCAAACTCCTTTGACTACGCACAAGGTCTTATAGATTAATTCACTTTATTCCTGCCTAAAATAATTTCAATTTGAGGGTAGGCTGATAGAAATTATGATTTGTAAGAGAATCGAATAGGGTATACGCGCGCCTCACGCTTGGTATTACTGACGCACAAAAATATAGCTAATACAAAGATGTATGTGTATTTTCTTATAGCAAAGCCACATCGGGCTATCTGCTGTGTCCACCGAGGGGAATCGAACCTCTGATTTTAGCATTGTAAATTAGGAGACTTATTGCTGTCCATCCGGGAGACAATAATATGAGTGAAATGATGGTTTAGAGTTGTTGTTGATGTTTGTTATTAAGCACAAAGCTACGCATTGGGCTCTGTGCTCTGCCCACCACGGGTATCGAAACCCGGTTTCTAGCAGTATAAGTTCTCAGACATACCGCTGTGTCACTGGGGGGGGGGCAAATATAAAGAAAGAAAAAGGTATCATAGATTAATTTACTCTAATCCTGCCTAAAAGAATTTCAAGTGCCACGGCTATTGAGGATTTCCTAAACACCTTCTTGTATGTTACTATTTTGATGGATTCAATATATCTTGTTATACGCTATTATTACAGTGGATCAAAGAAACCTTGCTGTACTGTTACTACTGTGGTTGGATTTTGCATTATGACTTATGAAATTACCTTTTGATTTCGTTGGAAGTTGTTCAAGGTAATAGTGAACCGCTCTAGCGTATTGTTCACCATTAGTTTTGCCTTCTGTTGGCTTAAGTTCTTACTATACATAGTTTAAACTAGCTGTATAACAGTTCTGTATATGGTATGACATTACGCCACTAGTTAAGTTACATAAGTTTGACATTTATTTTATTTACCGTATTTACAACTGTTATAACTTTTATTTCTAAGTCGTATTATTATCATTAAATTTTCTCGAATCTTATCGCGTTTACTTTTCGGCTTACACCGAATATTTAAGTACATTTATTGCATTCTCCACGTGTATTGTTAAATGGAAGATATTAATTAAAGTGAAAGTTGTGTTAGACACGCCTCGTAGTATGTTTAATATATTGTTTTTATTACATATATCATTGTTATAGCTATTTATTGTATGATTTAGATATTCATCTAATTTCTTATTTTGTATCTACAAAAACATTATATCTTGACTGTACTATTTGGTAACATGTGTCGTAGCAGCTTATCTCAGATGTCAGGCTTCTTTAAAGTTACACTGCCGGAGCCTTTTACCGGGTTCATTGATGAAAATACGTTATATTATGGAGAACTGTGGAAAGTTTTGCTTATACACGGTTATGCTGATGTTAAATTGTTCAACCAACATTAAATCTACGACAGTACTTGAAGCCAATAGGTAGTGTCCGTGTGCTACTAAAGTAAGATTCACTCTATGATTTCTCTAATGTTACTTTCATTAACAATGTTGATTACAATTTTTAATATAGCTAGTTTTATAATGGTTTATTATTATATTTTTAGTATAGAGACTGTTTTTCATTGGTGAACTATTATGTGAATTTCTACTAACTTAAATTCCCTAAGCTTATTGAAAATCGTGAGATAATTTTGGGTTTAAGGTCGAAAATATCGTTATCAGCGAGAGTACCTAATTGATGAAACCGTGCTTATAATATTTATAAGTAAGAACGCAAGAAAAGTATTTTAATTAGTTATACTCATTACAAGGTTGATTTTTTTTTAGCTTTGCTCTAATTAAGTAACTTGCTCTAATCAGAAGTTAATAGTAATTCGTTTTTATATCTTACCACTGCAGTTCACCCTACATGATTTAAAATACTTGTTTTTGAAGCATGTTACAATTTAATACCATTGCATTATCTTGGCACTATTCCAACTCAGCTTTATTCTTCATCGTGTAAAATGCTACATTATAGTGAATCTGTTTGAGCGCTCAGTGACAGATCTTCGGAAGCATCTTACCAGGCAGCATTAGACTGACAAATAACTTCTAATACTGTCAGGTAAAGATGTCTACGGGGTCTGTGAATGCAACAATATCTGGAGTTGGGGATGATTTACGAAAATCTCAGATCGTACGTCAGTGGTAAGTTTGAAGTACTTAACGTCAAATCCAAGCCTAAAAGAGAAAGTAGTTTATGTTAAGCACAAATCCATTGCTGCTTATAAATAACTTATTGAAATATCTGTAAACATACACGAACTGAGAGTCATATTAGCACACAGTATTTTTTTTCTCGGCCTTAAATAAACCCGGTTACTGTGTTCTGTCACTTTCTTATTGGAAATAATATACCACTTAAGTCTTTGATAAATAGTACCAAACACGTAACTTCAAGTTAATACAAATAAATCGTTTCTTGTTAATCGAGAAATCATCAGAGATTTATAGTAGGTCATAGGTCAGGTAAATGATTAGACTTTTATTTATTTATGTTTTACAGATAACACACGGAATGAATAATGACATTTAGACAATACTAGTTTTAATTTGCAGTTTACAATTATGCTCATACCTTAAGCGTATCTGATTCAAATACAATAGTTTGAACTGAGAGTACAGTTATACATCGTACGAACTAATGAAATGTGTATTTGTAATTATCTTTCACCAGAATAGTAACTTCAGGGTGTACATTTCAAAAAGTTTTTGAAAGGCAGGCAGTTTGAAAAGTATTTTTTTTATATCCTCTACACTTTCTGTATTTGTGGACACAAAATGATCATATGTTGTAATGTTTCCTGAAAACAGATGATTATTCGATATGCTATTTATAATATTCAACTTCTCGTGATCATCTGCAACTTTACTATGATTTCTAAAAGTGGATAAATGTCACATTATGATAATCTGGCAACAATCTACTTAGACACCATATTGAATGTTACTGCTCTAGTGGATCCAAAACACCTTCTTGAATGTTATTGTTCCTGTGGATTTAAGATACTTTCTTGTATGTTAGTACTATAGTGGATTTAAGACACCTTGTTGTATGTTACTGTTCTAGTGGATCCAGGACATATTGTTGAATGTTACTTCTATAACAGGTCCAAGTGACTTTGTTGTATATTACTACTATAGTGAGTCCAGTACACATTGTGCTATAGATATTTATCCTACCATACTAAATCGGTAAGGATATTTTCATTTTCACAGCTCTGCCGCTGTTTTTATCACGAAGAAACCAGTTCAATGAAAGTTTGTTGAAGTAATTCCTATAGCGTATTTTTTCCATCAGAAACAACACTATAGCTTTGAACCCTTGCTCTACCTTTTTGTACAGATCTGGAAACTAGTGAGGGCTCTCGGTAATATTAATTGCATCTAATAATTATAGACACGTTAGAATTTGGCGTCACTATATTTTGAATAAAATTATAACCCTAACTTACCTTCATTTCAACTTTCATTTTTACACTGAGCTTTGTAAAATAATTTAAACTGAATATTTTATTGTTGTTCTTTTTTACATATAATTCTACAGATAACGAAAGCGTTGAAATTATTCCCAAAAGAAATCACTGGTTTGTACATATTAATATTTTTTCAGTTCGAAAAGAAGTTTTTATAAATTTTGGTAACGTTTTTCAACCCGAATGTGTTGACTTTTTCTATCTAAATATATATACCTATCTTGGTTCTGCTTCGCAACTCAAATATACAGATATTTATTGTATATTTTACTACTACTTTTCGGTATAAAGATAGGCTGTTTAATCTAATTGCGTTTATATATATATATCTTATTTCGGACTAACGATATAGATTAGTTAATTTATCTAGCTGTTCGCTTTTAAGCAAAAAACAATTGAGTTTTTATATTTTACTATTTCTTTTCAATCAGTAGACGCATGGTGGCTGTTTCGTTTATATTATTATTGCTTAGGATTCAAATTCTACATAACATTTTACATCAACACGTATTGTTTTGCTTTTCGAAAATATTGATTGTTTTATAAAATATACGTTTCCTTCTTGACTCTTAGTGACAATTTTTTTGTTTACAGGATTATTATAAAGAGAACCCATATTTAAAATGTGTATATCTTAAAACCTATTCTTTCTAGGGGTTTGGTTTGTTTTGAACTTCGCGCAAAGCTATTCGAGGGTTATTTGCGCTAGCCGTCACTAATTTAGCTGTGATAGACTAGATGGAAGTCAGCTAGTCAACACCACCCACCGCCAACTCTTGCGTTACTCTTTTACCAACGAATAGTTTGATTGATCGCCACATTGTAAAGCCCCCACGGCTAAAAGGGCAAGCATGTTTGGTGACAGAGATTCAAACCCGTGATTCGCAGATCGCGAGTCGAGTGTCCAAACTAGCAGACCATGCCAGGCCGTTCTAGGGGAACTAACATTTTTATTCAGGAAAGTGTGGACATGCTGCAGGATCTTTCAAAATAGTTCGCATAGTATCAAGCTTATGCTACCCAAATGAAGCACAACAACCATTATTTGTTCTGTACAGAGTTTATTGATTCTCACATTCTCATTTTTAATGTTGATATTTATATCCTCCAGATTTTGTGAGCTATTCTGATAAACATTCTGTTTAAGAAAACCTCGCAGTCAGAAATCTGCTGATGTAATATCGAAAAAAAAAAGGCAAGCAAAAAATGGAATGAATCCCCTTGCACAAAAGATAAATGAAACTACATTATGAAACCTAATTCACTCTCTACTTAAGCTGTTAGTAAATAAAAAAGTGGCTTTAACTTATATCTCTTATTTTAAACTTGAACTTCTTATAATGTAACAAAATTAAGTTTAATGTGTTTCATTTTGAATTTAAACTGCTGACCTGACTTTTCACAATAACTCGCTGCTTCTCTTCCATATAAAAGTGTTGTTTTCTGTATCTTGGTCATGAGTACCATTTCATTGGAAACATATGACAAACGCATGAAATAAAGTAACAAAAATATATTTAATTCTGGACTAAAATAGAAAGAGGAGAAGTGTTCAAAAATACAATCAAAATGAGTTCTTTTTCCCACCTGAGGAATCTCTATATTGCTGACTCCATATACTTAGACATATTTATACTTGTTTAAACCCAAAGACACTCTACCCATACCTAAGCGCTCGTGGGTCGTATATAAATACGCTCGTGGTAAATGTAAATTTACCTATATTGGTAAAACTACACGTAACCTACAAATACACGCACATGGAAATTTCAGCTAGAAACGGATAAAAGCTAACTAATTCTCCACCTGAATCTTGTATCCGATTGCATAGCCCGTCTTGAAAAATATTTAAAATTCTCAACTCCCGAATAACAAAGTACGAACTCTTTATTAAGAAATGTTTTTCCATTTTAATTATCACTCAACACTAAATAACAACAAGTCATCCTTACTCATCAATCTAATCAATTCCCGCTTCACAGGGTTTTTATGTATAACTAGTATAAAAGCTTGTCAAAAATGACGGGAAACAAAAGGTTACCAACTTTGAATCCTCCAACATGCGTATGAAGCTCTGCCGTCCGTAAACAGACGCAAGAAAAATAAAGGTCTCTTTAGCTTCGGGAAACCAATGTCTATCATGAGCAATATCTTCTTTACCTAGAGAGTGTCTCTTCCCAGTATCGATCCTTGTCCCAGCATTCATTGATCAGAGTTATTTCCTAATCACATCAATTGCATTATTGCAATAGTTCTCTTAAAACCACATTTCTTGTAAATACTCGATCATTGTTCCAAACCTTCTCTTCATAACAAATGGCAACTTAATTTCACCCTAGTATAAAATCTCCCTTCTTGACAGGCTTTTATATAGCAAAATAAAAATGTCGAACTTTAGGAGCTACTTACGCCTGTGTTAACGATTGAATTAAACTACAATGGGAACGGGCAATGAAAAGAGGAAGTATTGTAGGAGAAAAGGTGGAATTGCACTCGTGTAATTCACGAAATTTGGAGAAATCGAGCGTGACCAACTGACTGCCCGACCGACACTTGGCTTTTATGATCATGACCAGCGTAAAAGCCCGTCAAAATGACTGGAAACCAAAACTAGTTCGAATAAAACTGGCAATATACACAAAAGAAATAAATATAACAAATACAAAATTTCCTTTCCAAGGAACATGCTACATATTGCTCCTGAATCCAATACATATAACTGAGCAAACATGTTACATATTGGTGCCTTTGGATAAAAGATGAAAACGTACGATGGCCATGTAATTACATACACATCTATTCTTCTTCTGAGGAAAAGTTGTCCTCTTCCTTACATATAATTGGTATCTCCAGTCTGCTTTAACAAAGGTTTTTTCGTAATAATTACCAAGCATAGATTTGCACTAATTTTTCACAGGCGTTAATAGGATGCGAATGCGCTCCGTGTCTTCGATCACGTGAGTCTTCCCCGCTTTTCTATTCGGATCTTGCCTAGCTTGACGTCATAATGATGTGGATGATGTGATGTCACACACATAACACCATGCTTGATCTGGCCCTGAGAACTCCCTCCTTGACAGGCTATTATCTAGCAGAAATTTAGGAGCTATTTACGCTTATGTTAGCGTTTAAATTCAACTAAAATGGGAGTAGGCAATCAAACGAGGAAGTATTATAGGAGAAATAGTGGAATTGGACTCGTGTAACCCATGAAATTCGGAGAAATCAAGCGTGGCCGACTGACTGACCGACCAACACTTGGCTTTTATACATATACATTATTATTTTTAAGGCTGTAAGTTATATTTGTTCTTTTTAAACTTTTGGTTACATCAAAAACTTCTCACTTAATAGCTAATGTTGTGTGTTTTTTAGTTAGAATATTGAGAACTAACGTTTTCAGGTGTTGAGGCTAATGATGGAATCTGAAACAATTCTCAAATGCCCGTAAATAAAGACATTTTTTATACCGTATTTCTGATATTTATTACAGAAATATTGTATCATACATTTTTATCTGAACATAAACTATATTTTTGTGTAACATTCTGTCGATTTATTCTGAAGATGGTGAAGGTAATTTTATATATTTCATTAGTTCTGTCGATCTGACAAACTAGGTATTTTTTCAAAATACTGAGTTTCAATGTACTTTAATTTATACTAAAATAATTAGTTCTTGTTGATTCTAAATTTCTGACATTTATTTTTTACCTAGATTGTTATGTGCAATTTTCGAAAATAATTCACGGCTTGAACTTAATAAAAAAAAAAACAATCGATTCTTTAGAGCCGAATGATAAGTTGAAAAGAAACGAAAACTGACAAGTTACAAAGTTCTGCTTTGAATTATTGAAATTCGATTTACAATATTTCTGTGCACCCAAAAGTGTTTGTGATAAGTTGTTTTGGTATATTCAAAAGATCATATGAGGAAAATGTATCGAGGTACATAGCTGTCATGTTCATGTGGGCGCAAAATGCAGTCTCAACAGCAGTATATATGGTATAACATCCAAAAGCCAGTCCACAATAAGCAGTATCTTACAAAAATAAAAATCGGTAAGAAAAGAAGAAGGAAAATTTGTCTGATTGTTTGTTTAAGCGCAAATCTATACAGTACTTGCGCCGTGCTACCACAGGGATTAAGTCCCAAATATTAACGCGTTATAAAACCTCACAGCTATTGTTGATGGGCATGAAGAAGAGAATTCTTTTGAATTAGTAATTTATTAAATTTACAAAGAAGGTTGTTTTGGTCACAGATTTACACAACTAGGTCATGCATAACCAGCACGTAAACAACATGACCCAAACCTTACTTTGTCCATCAGTGAGATTTGATTCAGCTATACTTCCTATGACAATATAGCCAAATACTGAACAAAAAAGTACATCTTAATTTAGAACGGAAAATATTAACTTTAAAACAATCAGTAAAAACCAGTATAAACTATTTATAAAGATTTAACGAAACTGACAACTGACTATGTCGCATCTAAAGTTAAGTATCTTAATAAATGATGTAACGTTAATGATTGATATAGTATTTTGATCGATACTTTAATACATTTCCAGCCGACACTTGGGTACTGGTGAAAGGTCTCGTTGAGTATCAACGACAGAAGTATGCGTTCCAACGTAACTTAAGAAAGTCGTCGTACATTTAGCGTAGATTGAACATAATTTTTTGTAGGTTTGTAGGAGGGAAAACTCCGATTATCTCAGTGTTTGTTTACAATTTCATTGGACCTGGAGTTGAATTTCGACATACTTGAAGTTTGTTGGTTTTTGTTGTTTTTTATTTCGCGCAAAGCTACACGGGGGCTATCTGCTCTAGCCATCCCTAATTTACCAGTGAAAGACTAGAGGGAAGGCAGCTAGTAGTCACCATCTACCGTCAACTCTTGGATTACGATTACCAACGAATAGTGGGAGTATCCGTCACATTATAACGCCCCCCACGGCTGCAAGGGCGAGCATGTTTAGTGTGACGGGGATTCGAACCCGTAACTCTCAGATTGCGGGTCAAGCGCCCTAACTACAGTCCTGACCATGCAGGGTCTGTGTGGGTGGTCTCTCCATGAGACTTGGAGGCTGCCGTCAAACACTGGGTCCAAAAAGTTTCACCGACAGAAATAACACTGCAATGACAATATTTTCCGCGTTGTACACCTTAAGGAGAATCATGTAATAACATGTTATGACTTTATCTTATTTCTGTTACAACAATGAACTTTACTAAACTGTCGTAAATTTTATTAGAATTTCGTTCCCATTTATGATGTAAGAACTATTATTATGTTATACAGTAAGAATAACATTAACTTAACTATACTAATCATGATCTTTGAAGGGTGATCTCTAGAAATATATTAAGCACGTTGGTGAATGTCTGATATGTTTTTTATGTGAATCTTATAAGAACACTCTTTATAAACTAATTTCATGTAAAGGATAGGTACGTCTTTTCTTGAGATCACAAAACTTAGAGGTATATCGACGTATTGAAAAACGTACACTTCTTGTTCCAATGATAGAGTGATGTCACAAAGTATTTAACACATTCTCCGTCCTTTATATCGTACACGAGCCACAATTAGTGTTCTGTGTCGTTATATATCAGATGAAGTATAATAGTTCTTGGTTTCATTACATAATATAGAACTGAATGTGAACCAACATGTGACTAATGAACAAAGGTCAGTGAGAGAGTCTAACCGAGTTGAAAAGTACACTAACTTAAATGTACTCCACTTAATTTAATCTTAATTTAATTAATTAAATTTAATCTTGCTAATCCATACATATTTCAGTTTGTGTTATTTGGAAATATCAAATGTTATTATGATGTCAACCTTTCAGAAGAATTTGTCCTTCATATAAATTTGAAGAACACTGTCTAAATTGTAGGATGGACGATACTGTTATTTCTTTACGTGTCTAATCGATTACATCTTCAAGAAGTAAGACTATGTATAGAATTTTGTGAGTTATATTTATAAAGTTATACTTAAACCACAAATATGTGAGTTCGAAATTGAAAACGGAAAGTAGTAACTTAGAAGCAGAAAATAATTTCCGGTTGTACCATCAAATATTGAGAATTTCGTGAATGTACATTTAGCGTTCTCTATTGTTATGTAAAGTGTAAGAATATATAAATTTGTTTTACTGACTGTTAAGTTCAGTAACATTGTCATAGTTAATGTGTAGTTGACATACAGTTTGTTTTGGTTGCAAAGTTTATTCTGTAATGATAAACATGACGGATTTATAAAATGTGAAATAAAAGATATATATTATCTTGTCTTTTATAATAGAAAACAACAAATTGAAATATTTTGTCAATAAAGTTTTTATGGTTATCACAGTTATTTTACAGATTTTGTTTGTTCTTAAAATTTTCAGAAGGTATGATATATGCACAGTCTAGTGGCCTTGTCTTTTATTGGGGTGTGTGTCTGTGAGCCAGACTAGTTTCAAAGAATTCCACTCATCATTACAAACCAGAGATCCATAATCCAACCTGGAATGTATGAAGGCAGGACAGATATTCAACATAGAACATTGATATGCTACCTAAGAGGTGGAAGAGAGGACATGGAGGATGATCTGTGCCCTTGTACATTTGACACGAAGCTGTTTGATGTGAGAAATAAAAGGAAGCTTACAGTCAAAGATAATCCCAAAGAATTTTGCCTCAGGAACCACGGGAAGAACACCACCACGAAGACAGAGCTCTGGATTGGGTGTAAACCTGTTGGTGACAAAAGTGAATGCAAACGGTTTTAGACGAGGAGAAGGTGAAACCATTTGCTATGGTCCACTGTAAAAGACAATTGAGAGCAGTCTGAAGCTGCCACTCAATAAACCTCATGCTCGATGACCGACAAGAAATATAGAAGTTGTCGATGTACAGCTCGTTCGCGAATTTGTGGAGTAATACAATTGATTCTAACACAGAAGACACTCAAGACACAACCTTGAAATAGTCCAAGTTCCTGTGTGAATAGTGCGAAAGGGTCGAACTCACACATACTTGGAAACACCTGTCAAGCAAAATTACATACTTCCACGTAGTGTCATAGTCCTTCTCAAGATTGAAGGAAACAGACAAAATGTTCTCTCTTGAGGAAGGCTTCCCTGATTGAGGTTTCAAGTCGAATCAGGTGGTCCATGGTGGAGTGCTGTTGATAGAACCACCATTGGGTTGGCGAGAGGAGGTTGTTTGATTTAAGGAACCAAACAAGGTGTGCATTAACCATCCTCTCCAAGATCTTACAGAGATAGCAAGTTAAAGCAATTGGATGATAATTAGAAGGGATCCTGGGCACTTGGGATCCTTCCCAGGATTTGAAAAAGTAGAACAAATACATTTCGCCAAGCACTAGGAAAAACATAGTGATTATTTATGTAGCAAAATGATTTACTACAGAATTTATTAACTAGATATTAAAATTAAAGTTAGTGAAACATGCATTATATATGTATAGAAAGTTTGTATGTTAAAAAGTGCCCTTTTCAGAACATAAAACTTAAAAATAAGAGTCGTTGTTTGTTATTAAGGAGAAAGTGCTATCTATGCTTTTGTTCACCACGGGTATCGAAACACGGTTTCTAGTGGTATAAGTCCGCAGACATACTGCTGTGCCACTGAGGGGCAAAAATTATAGAACAAAAACAATAATCTGTATGTTAAATCATTTAATATTTATAAAAACATTAGGTATGATAAAATTATTTCATGACATATAATTGTAAATTATTTATCTTGTTCAAATGAATGTGTGATAAAACTGACTTGTGTAACACTGCTATAAGAGTTTTATCATTAAATAATAATTTTACTTAGGACATTGATCATGTAATTACATGTTAAGACACATTGAAAAACAATTTGCCCTAGTAGCACAATATATATTTAGAACACCATCCACCTTTGTAAAACATGAGTAAACGATAATTATAAAGTAATGAGTTCAAAATGATTATCATTAGTTTGCATGTTAAATAAACGTCCTTTTCAGGGGCCCGGCATGGCCAGGTGGTTAGGACGCTCGACTCGCAATCTGCGGGTCGCGGGTTCGTATCCCCATCCCACCAAACATGCTCGCCCCTTCAGCCGTGGGGGCGTTATAATGTGACGGTCAATCCCACTATTCGTTGGTAAAAGAGTAGCCCAAGAGTTGGCGGTGGGTGGTGATGACTAGCTGCCTTCCCT
>NW_013668908.1:49964-61805 GCF_000517525.1 Limulus polyphemus | reverse complement strand
TTTTGGCATCACAAACATATAATTTGAACCAGTGCTGCATTCAACATACCACATGACACACAAAAATCAATGTGTTTTTTAATACTACTTTTAAATTAAGAAATTAGATAATGTATAATACTAAAATTTGTAAATCGAGGGTCTCAGAATCAGTTCCAATTGCACAAAACTTGCACACCGTGTATTTCTTAGTGCAAAGCTACTAAGGCTACCTGCCATTGTAAGTAATTTAGAACTGCTGACTAGAGAGAAGGCAGCAGCTGGCTATCAGCACCAAATTATCTTCTATCTGAACTGTAAGTTTCCTCTTTCTCTCTCTCTCCTCCTTTTTTTCTTTTTTGTACCACCTAGTGTTGTGTATTTCTAATTTATAGTTGGATAACTCCATTTTTGCAGTAATCAATAACTTCTTTCATTCTGTATAAGAATGTGTCTGGTGAAGTGAAACTCCTGTCCTTTTTTTTTCTTCTTCCAGAAAATAATTGTAGTATTTAATGTTGTTGTTGAGGTGTTCTGAAATCATCACAGTTTGAATTTACAATAATCCAGTTACAGCCTCAGTGTGAATGTCAGTTTAATGTTGCATGGTAAAATCTTGTGCATTGGCTTTTCCTAGACATACTTAAAACGTGTCTGTACCTGAGATTTTTTTTTATCAAAGTTAGCATTGTTTATGACACCTTTGACTCTTATGTAACTTGTATAGAATTGATTCTTTGGTGTTTAGAAGTTAGAATTCTCAGGAGAAAGATGTTTTACCTTTCACTGATGTCTACAATAAATGAAATGCAAGTGGTCAACATGCAAAAGCTTATTATTGTAATAGTCTTCTTTCATATGAAAAGTACTAAAAATTTATTTAAATTGTTACACAGTTAAATTTAACTGGTATCATACCATCACTGTAAAAATAAAGCATTACTACAACTAGCATGGAGAAGATAAGCATTTTTACTTGTTAACACAATAGTACTATTATGTGAATAAGCTTTGTAGTTTTGCTCTTGTTCATTCCGTAATGGTTTTCAAACTTTATAAGATAAAGCTATAACTATCAAAACTTATTTTACAAAATAAATAGATGTTATTCTAATATAGGCTATTTGAAACCAAAAATCCTAGGATTCTAATTTGGCTGAGTACTAATTTGTCTATTCAATGAAATGTGGTTTGATTATTTACTAATAAAACAAAGCTTTAATACAGCTAAAAATGAAGTTTAAATGTGGCTGGATATAGGAAAAAACTACATTATCATGTAATAGTAGAATAAATGTATGGGTTCAAGTGCTGTTGTTTTTTTAATAAATTCTGTTAGTTTAAGTTCCAATTATCCGTGAATTGTGAAAGCTACAGAAACTTTCTTCAGTGAGAAGACATAACTTGAGATAAGGTAATCTTATACAGATTGAATGGGAGAGTAGGAAAAATGTATTACAAGTTTAACACAGTTACAAATATACAGTGCTTGGAAACAGTTTCATCATCGGGTACAAGTAGTTTACCTAGACACTAGAAATGTATAGTATGAAATGAAATCACATGACTTGATCACTTAAGGCTTAATAAAGGTGTCTTGGTGTTAGGCTCTTTCTTTAAAAGTTACTTTGTTTTTACTTTTTTAATAGATAAACTACAAACATGAGTTCTTTATTATAAAATAAAATCAGATAGGTTAAGTTTACTGTTTGGTGAGTATGGTAGGAAACCACGAAGTGTTATGATGACTCCATTCTTTATTGAATATTTTTTGTTTATTCTATTTAAACAACATCCATAAATAATTTGGCTAACTTAATTATTTCTAATTGTAATCATATGTTGTAGGTAAAAACATTATTCCCATTATTGGTGATAGTAAATATTAGACTTTTGAAAAATGTGCAGATGGTAACTTTCAGTAGAGAACTATTATATGAATCCAAGGATAATTCAAAATTGTTTTAAAAATTATGAAATTAATAACATTAGAATAATGCAGTGGTGGGAAAGATAGTTATAATGGCAGCACATACCTGTTTTTCTTTGTTCTTCTGTTGTGGGCCATTTGGCCTCTACTGTGCAGATATACTGTTTCAGGGTTGCTACATATAGGAGGTAATATTAAAATAAATATTTATTTTCAATGTGAAGCCAAAAAATATCCTTTGTAAATATTTTTACTTGTAAAACAATTTATTTTAACTTTATTAGTACCATACACCTAGCAGAAATAAAAAAAAATAACAGGTTTGACTTCAAAATTAGTGTTATAAACAAAATGGCTACTGAGGTCTAAAATATTTTATTTACTTACTATAAGTAAGTAAACTCTTTGAAATGTTTTTTTGTGTGTGTGTGTGAAACTGTAACCCATGCAAATAACTTCTAATATGATTTTTTTTAAATGGATTATTAATAATATGCTGTGCATGCCCCATATGTTGAAACTATGAAGAAACCTTAAACACATCTATTAGTCTGTCTTCTGGTGGCTCACTAGGAAGTTTAAGGGCTTATAATGTTAAAATTTAGAGTTTGATCTCTGCAAAAGGCATGTTGCGGGTCGTCCGACTTGCTGAAAACATTTATTTATCTCTCTGTAGTTATTGTTTTGGAATTAATATTAAACTTGTGATACAGAATGCTTAAGCTCGTGATAGGTTTTTTTTTAGGCCTAATGCAAGTACTTAAAATTGAGCTTTACAGCAGATTCTTTTCTTTTTTTTCACATATTTCTCCAAAGTTTTCATAACAGAAGTTTACAGTTTTTTATTGTTTTTTCCAGATTATACTGTAAAGCAATATTTGTGGGATACAAACGTGGTTTAAGAAATCAGCATGAGAACACATCTCTTCTTAAAATTGATGGTGTAGTTTCTCGAAAGCAGACAGAATTCTATCTTGGTAAAAGATGTGCTTTTGTATATCGAGCAAAAAAGTGAGTAGTGTAGTTTTCTTAGTGTCTTGAATATTGATAAAAGATTAAATTGAATTGTAATGCTATGATGTATTTTCAGACTGTCCACTTATGAGAAGACATTAACAACAATGCTTATTTAATGTGCTTTTTGCTAAATTTTTAGGAGAGTACAATCAAAGCTAGCTCTCTTGGATTATGAGTTTTATTGCTTACCAATTACAGAAAGTCTCAGAGAAAATGTTCAGATGGATTATTATTGTACTGTATGTTTTGTAGAATACCTGGTAGATAAAAAGATTCAGCATTTACAGTTGTTTCTGAATTTATCTTACAGTTGAGTAGTACATCTTTTGTTTTAAACAATTCTCAAATGTAATTAATAGTTCTTATTAAAAATGTATTTATTATTATTTTTCCTGATCACTATATTTCTTTCATTCTTCAAATATTTAGTAAAACCAGAGTACCGGGTAAAAAGGATCACTTCACAAAGCTGAGAGCCATTTGGGGTCGTGTTACCAGACCTCATGGTAGAAGTGGGGTTGTCAGGGCCAAGTTCAAGCGTAACCTACCTGCCAAGGCCATGGGTCGTAGGATCCGTATCATGCTGTACCCTTCCAGAATTTAACTGTTTTGAAATATGATTTATAATAAAGATCTTGGAAGTCATTAATGTTATTTGCACTTTTTGTTTCTTTAAAACAATCCAACATTTTTGAAAATAAAACATTCATCTTAAGTAACAGGAATCTTCCAAGATTATTTTTGCCTAGTAATCCATAATGTTCATATGAAACCAGCTGGAAACACTCATTTACATTAAAAAATTAAAGAATAAAATATTCATGACAAAACTCTTGATATACTACAGATTTTAACCCTCCATTTACATCTGAATTAGTCTTTTTGTGTATTTTGCAATTAGAATTGCTTAAAATTAGTATAGGTGTCTTGTTTAACAAGAGGCACTGCCTAGAAAGCCGTTTGATCAGCATGAGAAGTTGTAGAATTTATTGCTGGATTGGGTATGGTGGCAGCCTAGAGGCAACTAGGTACTATCTTATGTGCAGTATTAAATATTCAATATAATGGATTGACTTAAATTAGAGAAAAATAATTATAAATGTGCTGTGATTTTTATCAATTTACAAACATTTGTTTCCACTGCTTTGCCAACTTTCAATATTTCTCACAACCAAAAAAGAAATCATATGTTTATATGTGTGTGTGAGGCAATAACAAAAATGAAGATATTGTGACTGAATTAACCTGATCTCACTGGAATGAAAGAATGGCAAAAATGTGATTTTTAGAAGATTGATTCAATATGTATGTATAAATATTACATTAAATGTTTTTTACCTTTAGGAGTATTGGGGGGGGGGGTGAAAATTATGGATTTGTTTTTATTGGTTTACAGAAACGTTATATTTAAACTTGATTTAATTATTGTGTTTATGCCAGATAAGGTTAATGCACCATTTCAAACTTAAAACCAAGAATACAATTCTAAAACAAAATACTATAGATGAAAAGTGACGTATTTCCAAAGACCTTGATTTCAGAGATAGAGGCCTAGAAGTTAAATGCATTACTGCCTGGGACAGTGCTAAACGCCTATACTGATTAGAGTTTTATAAAATGACAAGTATTAAACCGACGTTGATCTAACCAGTTAATTATATTTAACAATGTCTTCATTTCACTTCCATGAAAAGTCTTTCAGCGAGCGTTTTGCAATATGAGACATTTAATATTTTCAATTAATGTTTCTAGCGACGTGGAGAGAAAGTCGAGAAACATTTTTACGACGTGTGTGCATATAAATGTATGAAATTATAGTTTGGATGTAACCGAGTCCACTGTTTAAGATTCGACAAAAATTATATCTTGTAGTTATAGTATAGGCTATTAAGTTCACGCTTGGGTGAATATTTGCATATGTATTGTAAATATTGAAATAACAGCCTTTTTATTAAGTGTAAATTATTTTAAGCCCTACATCAAATGTTATCTGAGCAGATAGACTAACGGGATGACAGTTAAGAATTATATAGTTGCTCTTATTTTATTCACCACACACACAAGGATTTGACGTTTATTTTTATGATTCGCCTTAGCTCCAAACTGCAGGGCAAGTGTTTGTGGCAACGAATCTTCTGCGATTATGTTTTACGTGTTTTGTCTTATGGGAGTGTTGTAATAATTTGATTTTTGTAAAGCTATTAAAGTAGAATTTTTGTTTCGGATATTCGCGAAAGTTATACAAGGACCGTGTGCTAGCCATTGCTAATGTTGAACGGATGGACTAGTGAAAAGGAAGCTAGTCAACAGTAACCACTACAAACTCTTGAGTTATCTTAATCGAATAGTGAGATTGGTTCGTCACTCTTATAAAATATCCGCGGCAACAAAGTGTGGAACACAATTTTTAACGGAACATAAACCACGAATCTTCGGATTCACAGTCCAGCACGCTAACCATTAAATCCCGAGTACAATAAAACTTATCCGAGAATGTAAGCTATACCTTGTCAGGACTACAAACGATATTTATGTATAACGTTTCTATTTATGGATCGTTTAATAGATGATTTTCTCTTAATTATGTTTAGATGAAAGGCAAGTGTAGTGTTACAAAGTAATATTTAAAAACCTTAAAAAGTCCATATTCATAAGGATATTCCGGCCATGTGGTTAGGGCTCTCGACTCGTAATCTGAGGGTCGCGGGTTCGAATTCCCACTATTCGTTGGTAAAAGAGTGGGTGGTGATGACTAGCTGCCTTCCCTCTAGTCTTACACTGCTAAATTAGTGACGGCTAGCGCAGATAGCCCTCGTGTAGCTTTGCGCGAAATTCAAAAACAAACAAACAAATCCTTTTCAGGGTGATAAGTGATTTACATATAAAATGCAAGGAAAAGTATGATTAAATATAAAACTAATGAATTAGTGTTTTATACATAAATCGACTGTATTAAATCTAGCTATTGATTATATGTTCAGATGTGACCTCATTAAGATTGTGGTTTCATTTTGTGAAACTATGACGCACCCTCTATCGGCATGTGGTGTGGTCCCTGCCCTAACTACTCCCGTTAAATGACTTTTAGATTTATACTTGTTCACTCTAACTTGTGATTAAGCATCACTTGTAGTAACCGATTATAATTACCTGATAGAGTACCGCAGTAATGATAAAGGGTGTCTGGAATTTAGAAACTTAATTTTACAAAATAAATGTTGTATCAGTGTAGCTATTAGAATAAAATTAGCTTATTAAGTTAATGAACAACTAGCTCCACAATTGCCATGCTTTTTTACTTTTTACAACTATTCTTGCTTTAAATGATGACCCCTTCCAACGTAATGGAGACTGGTTACACTTAAAGTGCTTTGGATACGAATTTATACTGGTAATTGTTTAGAATATTCTTCATTCTCAGACACCATGCTACTTGGTACACGCACATATATATATATATATATATATATATATTTATCAAACAAGGCCACATAATATTTTCGAATGTTTGCTCTCTATGTAAAGAGAGTACTTTAATTGGGCATGTTCTGAAATAAAGACTAAACGTCCTTTCTATACATAAAATACTACAAAAAACAAGATTACAAGGTTGAATATAAAAGGAAAATCGTTTGTTTCAGAATTTTCATGCAAAGCTATACCAAAAGCTGTCTGCACATTGCCATAACTAATTTTAATTTATAGCTAGTTAAAAGCATCCATCACCAAATATTTATTGACCAAATAGTAGGAATTGACTGGGACTCATATGTAACACCTACAGCTTCATAGTGCAGAATACATTTTATGGAAACATACCCCGAAACATGAATCCTTGAATACATATTCCGGGAACACTAGCTACTAGGCCATACCCAGTCTAATTGAAAGATAGAAGCAGAATGGACTTTTAAAAGTGCACCTAGAGCATTACTACATGACAACCATATAATCTGCAAGTGATGGAAAAGGACGTAACCACCACCATAATATTAAATATAGTACAGGCCAAAGTGAAAAGGAAATAAATAATTTAAATTTAGTTAAAAATAATGATTTACGAGGCAACTTATGCAGATGTAGTGTAGTTGACATATTATAACATATCTTCGTTTGCTTTCACTTTTATAATTATTAATATAATTTATTCCTGTTGACACTGTGGTTACTTGACCCATTTGGAGAACAATAAGACTAGCTTACTGGTTTACCAGTTATTGTGAATAATAGTAAATTCAATTAAAATAATAATAATCATTAAATAAATAAAAAAGCAAGATAAAATAAATAAGTTTCTATTATTAATTCTTACCCTAAAAATGTGATTTGTGAATGATTTAAATAAAACATATAGTAATTACAATTCACTTGCATAATATGGCTCACACCCTAACAATCATAGTTCATGAAAATTGGTGATATATGTCTAGCTCTCTGACCACTACTATGTTTGTCGTATCTCAGCCGATATGGAGTCTTGGTATTGGCCGAAAGGCTTCGTCGGCACTGGAAACGGTAGATTTCATGTGTGTTTTGTATTATAACATACAAGCAAAAGTACCCACCCCCAGTGACTGGAAAAGTTTAAGTTAATAAGTTAATCTATGAAGTTAGATTATTTCATGGACTTTAAAAAGGTTAATTGTGTTGCACTCATGGTTTCACTCAGAGCCAAAGTTACTTATACTGCCCAGTGCAAGAAGTAATTGTTGAGCATTTCAGTCATGCTAAGAGCTGCTCAACAATAACATATGATAAATCTACATTTTTATTATTTAAGTTACACCACATTTTGAAATGTAAATGATAGTGTGATTAATTCCTAATAATTTAGTGTATAATATTCTATTTCATTCATTCTAGGATATGTCTACCCACTGCAAGGCATGGCCCTCCGCCAAGGACATCCAAGTCTGTCTATCTAGTGCTTTACTCGGCCATGTGATGCTCTCTTTCTCTATGATCTCATCATGCCATCTTCTGTGTGGTCTACCTCTTTATCACTTCCCTCTGTGGGGCTGCTATTCTGTGATTCTTTTCGTCCATCTGTTGTCTTTTAATCGAGCAATGTGTGTAGCCAATTCCCATTTTGATTCTGCAATATACTTGGAGATGTCTCTTACCCTGGTGTTTCATCTGATCTCAGAGCACAGAATTTTATCCTGGAGCTTGATCTTTAGCATTATTCTTTACATTGCTCTTTGTGTTGTCTGCAATCTTGAGTTAAGCTGTTTAGTGAGTACCCAAGTCTGACATCCATTATATACTTGGAGATGTCTCTTACCCTGGTGTTTCATCTGATCTCAGAGCACAGAATTTTATCCTGGAGCTTGATCTTTAGCATCATTTCTTCCATTGCTCTTTGTGTTGTCTGCAATCTTGAGTTAAGCTGTTTAGTGAGTGCCTAAGTTTGGCATCCATTTGTCAAGGTTGGTAAAACACATTGGTCGAATACTTTTCTTTTAAGGGTTATTGGTAGTTTTCACCTTGAAAGATCTCTTGGTATTCCCTAAAGCAGCTCCAGCGAGCTTTTATTCTCATACTTCTATCCTCTTTTGTTGTATTTTTCCTGTACGTTGTTTGTCCGAGGTATTTGTAATTGTTCACTCTCTCAAGAAATTTATTTTTTAATTTGATTTCACGGTTTTTATCTAAGTTTGTCACCTACTTTGTTTTTCCCTTATGTATTTTAAGACTGATCTTTGTGGTTTCTTCATTCGGTGTGAGGAATTGATGTTCAATATGTTGTATGTTCTCTGTAAATAAAGCCACATCATCTGCAAACCTAAGGTCTGTTAGTTCTTCTCTGTCTGTATTAATGTCATGTTCCTCTAGCTTTGATCGTTTAAAAACTTCCTGTAATGTTGCTGTAAGTAGCTTAGGTGATATGCGGTCTCCTTGTCTTATGTCTCTACCAAGCAAGAAATCGTGTGATACATGATTGTCCAGGTGGATTCTTGCTGTTGCATTAGTGTATATCTTCAAGAATGTTTATATATACTTCGTTTATTCCACCTTTTCGCAGAGCTTCAAAGATGGCATAGTGCTCGACTAAGTCAAATGCCTTTTTCGTAGTCAATGTACCCGATGCAAAGTGGTAGCTTGAAATCATTTGATTTTTCGATAATCTGATTTAACATATGTAGGTGGTCAACAGTAGAGAACCATTTTCTAAAACCAGCTTGTTCTCTTTATTAATTCTTGTCTAATATCTTTTCTATTTTACGTGATTTTCGAACATCATGAATAAACTTGTGTTTGTCATTCGTATGGAATCAGCTTTATATTTGTATTTGTTAGATTGTTATTCATGTTACAGCAGCCATAAACTTGTGTTTCTTATACCTATTGAACTAACTTTAAATTCGTTTCTGTAATTTGTATCAACCACACTTAAAGTTGTGGTTGTCATTGGTACAGAACAGGTTCATCGAAATTTACATAAAGAGCTTTGTTGGGTCATCAACATAAATAGGTTATTTAAAGTACATAATGGATTGGGTCTTAGCGTTCTCTGGCACTTGTCTGTGTACAAACTTAAAATTGCATGATCACTGCCTTGTTCTATAAAACAAACTTATATGTTTACGTCTACGAGAGGCTATCTCATAAGGTTAAAAGTAGGGTATCCAGTGTCTTGGCTCAGTTACTTTGCACTTTCGTGTTCAGTTGTTTGGTGATGTCACTTATAAATCCAGAACTCGTTATTTTACATTAAACAAGCTGAGGTACCCGTCGTTTGTCCGGGTTATGAGCTTTGAAAAATGTGGGGGTGGATTCTATGATAAATAACACAAAAATCCTAACTTTCACACAATTTATTTATAACATAACATATTATTACAGTATTCATTATTACCTCACCAAAAGTTTTGTATCAGCTTTATATACTTAAAACATGGTATTCACTGCGCGATCGTCAGGGTGACTTTATAGGAAGAAGTAGCAGCCAAAGTAGTGGCAGTAGGGATGCTTTCTGTTACCCGCTTTCAACACCCAGCTTTTAATGTTCTTCAACAGTGTTTTACATGATTATTTAATTGACGGTGGGTGGTCGCAGAAATGTCTTATGGGCTAAAGTTGAAAGGTCACAGGTCAAAGTAGGAAGTGGATATAAATCAAGAAACGGCTCTTCATATCAACGTTATGGCAGCTGTTAAAGTAGAAACTTCATCTGAGTTTGTGTTATTACAATAATGGTGATTGTTTTTCATTGCATTCATCCACAGAGAGTGCTATTACACTCCCAGATATATAAGACGTTTATGTGCTCTCCCCCCTCACTGTGTGTATGTTGTTTTATATAATTTTTGTTGTGTTTTGGGTGTAAGGACGTGGCGCCATCTATGAATGTAATTAATGTTAACTTACGTCAAAGATAACAGATGCTCAATAACAGCAAAAATGGGATTGTGAACCACCATTAACAAGCCCATTGTTCCAAACCATCATCTTATAAAGTTTGGCCGAGCGATCTGGGAGAAGTTACATAATGGACAAACAGACAGACAGACAGTTTTTTTTGTGCTTTATATATATAAACTTGTGTTATAAGTTTGGGTAGATTAACTGGTAAACTTCATTAGTACGAAAATTAGACCTACAGAAAACTGTATCTGTAAAATTTCCAGGCACATGATATAGCTTTGATTTATTCCTTTTTCAGGATTTCTGAAATATATTTTGTCACTAAAAAAATCGAAGAGGTTCTTGAGTCAGTTTTACTTCACTGTCTTTCTCTGTGACTTCCTTGAACTAATTTTTACTTTAGCATCCAAGAAATTTTCTTTATAGACGAGAACTCTTATTTTTGTGACAAGATGCGACTTGATTTTCTGCAGCCTTGTTAGGCTTTGCACGCGAACGGAAGTCAAATCATTCATCAGTCTCACCGTCTCAAGCTCTACAACGGTTGAAGGTTTCACGAAAAATACTATATTTAGACGGATATAACTAACCAACCTTCTCAAAAAACCTCAAGAAATATCAAAGCACATCCAGATGCGTGTATACGTTTGTTTTTTCAATGTGAAGTGTGCAATTCATTACAATGAATTAGAAAAGCTAAACATAACATTTTGTTTCCTCCCATGAATCGTTTTCTATGTCTTGAAATGATAATAGGTAGATATCTTGAAATATTTTTCACAACATTATTGTATTCCTTCACTTAAGCGATGATTAGAATGAATCTTCTAACTTATACCTCTAGATATAGCTGAAGTTAATAATAACTACCATAATTATTTACATGGAAGAGTATATTGGAGATTTTACTCCTTAGATTTTGATTCGGATAAAAACAGCTAAATGCGTTGGGTAATATCCACTGATTTTTCGTCAAAATGCATTCTATATACACTGTTTCTGTGGTTTCTAGGTAAAATATTAACCAAAACTAAACATTCAAAGTAGAAACCTTAATATAAGAAAGAAACATACATCATTGAGAGATAGTACTATAACTAATTCATTTATCGGGAATGATGTGTATCAGCTTGATTCAGTCTTAACTTTTTCCATTTCTTAGTTTGTGATTCGAACTTTTGTCTTTTCTAAATATATACCCTCATCTTAGGTACATACATTTCGATACAAGCACAACTTTAATCAAGTTGGTAATAATTCACAACAGAAAAAAAAGTTTAATCCTGTTTCTACCAGTAACTTCTGCTCAACCAGTAAAATTATTTGATGATTGGCAAATTAAATGTATTGGAGATCCGGCCTGTAATAAATGAAGCAAAAATTGAAAATAGACAGGAGGTTCTTGGTGTATGTATTTCCAGTAAAGAAATCACAAATAAAGGATATCGATAATTTGAGAGGAATTGTAACCTAGATATATCAACATCTATTGTTACGTACCTGCTTGTTTGTTAATTTCCGGTATAAATTCTTTCTGAGGAACTTCA
>NW_013668908.1:48019-49368 GCF_000517525.1 Limulus polyphemus | reverse complement strand
GTTTATTCTTTCTCGATACAAACTTTTAGTACACAGTAATTCCACAGACAGTACGTTTCTTGTCACTTTAAACTAAACAACTTTTATAATACATGCTATAAATCACAGCGATTCACTATATCGATAACTTCGCTTTCTACAAGTGCAAAACACACACTTTACGGCTCACTAGCTCGAAACTAACTGAATCATAAATTACATAGAAACTACTGTTCGCTTTTTCCGCTGCCTTTTCTCGCTAGGCTTATATACTGTTACGACAGCGGAAGTCATGTGACGCTGCTAACACGTCATGAGTTTCTATAAGGATCATGACTTTTCCTGGCAACTCTAGTCTTTTCTAGACGCCCTCTATTTTAGTATATAAGCCCGGCAAATAAAGTGGAGATAATAATTGCAGATAGATGAAGATAAAAACAGATAATTGAGTCAAGTGAGCAGTAGTGACTGTAAGTAAAGTGCGTGAATCGTTGTGAATTATAGCGTGTGTTTAAGTTAAAGTGGCTGTGGAAATTCTGTGTATATTGCAAAGTTGTATTGAGAAAGAATAAACTAGTTTTATTTAAGAAAGGATTTGTACCACTGAAGTTCCCCGGGAAGAATTTATACCGGAAATTAACAGACAACCAGATACGTAACAAATTGGTGTCAGAGAGTGGGACGGAAAAAAGAACATGGAAACGAGAGGTGGCAAATCAAACTACAGCTTAGCAGATTTGATGGCAGCAATACAAGAACAGCAAAAGAAACAAGAAGAACGAGAAAAGAAACAAGAGGAGTGATTACAGCAGTTGTTGGAGGAAAAAAAAGAAACAAAAAGAGAGACAACAGCAGTTGCAACCAAACTTGCAACAGTGGCAGCTCGAACAGCAAAATAAACCAGAGAGATTACAGCAGTTGTTGGAGGAAAAAGAAAAGAAACAAGATGAACGAGATAAGAAACAAGAAGAGAGATTACAGCAGTTGTTGGAGAATAAAGAAAAGAAACAAGAAGAGAGATTACAGCAGTTGTTGGAGAATAAAGAAAAGAAACAAGAAGAGAGATTACAGCAGTTGTTGGAGGAAAAGAAAGGAAACAAGAAGAATGAGAAAATAAACAAGATGAGAAAATACAGCAGTGGCAACTGGAACAAGAAAGGAAACAGGACGAAAGACTCTAACAGTTGCAGGAAAGTCAGCAGCAACTACAGGACAGTCAACAACAGTGGCAAGAAGTACAAATGGAAAACTTTAGTAAATTTCAAAGTGAATTAAATACATTAAAGAATGATTTAATGTCTTTTACACAAGGAGGATATATTAGCCATCGATCTAATCAGCCTCAGACAATGGAAAGCCCCTTCCAGACC
>NW_013668908.1:45149-47019 GCF_000517525.1 Limulus polyphemus | reverse complement strand
AGGACATGATGCAAGCTTGTGGGAACAAGTGTGGGTAACTATTGAGCTCGTGGACATGAAGGACAGAAAGAAAGTATACGTGTCTGACATTGAAAACCAATACATATTAGGGTTGGACTACTTACAACCGAGGAACTGTGTAATTAATTTGGATTAAAAATGACGTTTGGGAACAACAAAGACCAAATTCCGGTAAGTGTTAAAAGAGAAGTTGGACTAATCAGGGGCCATCAAGCTGAAGTCAAAGTGACTGAAGGAGTTGATGATGGTGAAGTTGAACCAGGTATATATATATATATATTAAAGCAGAGCAGGAGAAAAACCAAGATTTGAAGTTAATAATTGATTTTCTAAAATCAAGTATTTTGCGCCCTGCTTGGGAGAAGGTGTCTAGTCTAAGCCCTGTGACAAAGCACTATTGGGCGCAATGGGACCAGTTAAAGCTTGAAGATGGTATTCTTGTACGGAGATGGGAAACTACAGATGGAAAGTGAGTATCTGGCAAACGGTTATACCAAGAAAGTTATGGGAAGTTGTGCTGCATCAATCCCATGAGAGTTTAACAGGAGGACATCTCGGAGTTAAGAAGACATTGGGTCACCTACGACAGAGATTTTACTGGATAAATATCAGACAAGATGTGGAAGAAGGGTGCAGGACATGCAGTACATGTTGTGCTAAAAGGGGACCCAAGCATAAGGGACGTGCTCCAATGAAGTTATATCAAGTTGGCGCACCAACGGAAAGAGTAGCCATTGACATCTGGTCCTTTGCCTCAAACTCATGCAGGAAACAGGTACATTTGTGTGGTGATGGATTATTTCACCAAGTGGCCTAAGGCATATGCAATACCAAATCAGGAAGCTACAACAATAGCTTCGGCTATTAGTGATTTCTTCTTTAAATTTGGTATGCCATACGAACTGCATTCGGATCAAGGCCGTAACTTCAAATCTGCTGTGTTCTATGAATGCTGCAAGTTGTTTGGCATACGAAATATCAGGACAATGCCACTTCACCCACAATCTGATGGGAGGGTAGAAAAGCACAATTGGACACTGGGACAGGAATTGGCAAAGTTTTGTAATAGCCACCAAGATGACTGGGATGTCTTACTCCACTGTTGATGGCCTACAGAACAGCAGAGCATGAAACCATTGGATACATTCCAGCAAAGTTGATGTTTGGTCGGGAACTTCGGTTGCCAGTGGATCTGTTAACAGGACGCCCACCTTACGAAGAGTTGCCTGAAAATGTGTCAGAGTTCGTAAAAGTGTTATCGGAAAAGATGGATAATATTCACCATCAAGTGCATTCAAACTTGAAAACGACTGCTGATTCGATGAAGCTATGTTATGATAAGAAGTATACTAAAGTCAGCTTTGTACCAGGAGACAAGGTGTGGTTGTATAATCCCAGGAAGACCAAAGGGAAGTCTCCTAAGTTGTCTTCTCCATGGGAAGGCCCATATGACATAGTGGATCGTCTCTCAGACGTGACTTTCCGAATAAAATGTGGTCGGCGAGGTAAGCCAAAGGTGGTGCATGCCAATAGGCTTTGGCATTATCATGGTCCAGGACATTTCAGTTGGGACGAAGTGAACAACAGAACAAAAGACGCCACTGAAGACGTGTCACCTAGAAAGGCCACTGTCGAAAAAGAAACTCTACTCGCTTTTGAGAAGGGAAACAGTGAAACCCTTGATGAAGTTACTACCACTGATGTGACTGTTACCGATGATAGGACAATTCCCGATGGAACTGATGAACGTCACGTGAAGCAGAAGCCAGTACGGAAGAAGATACGACCCGTAAAATTAAGATACTTTGTTGAATTTTAATTCTATGTTTGTAAGTTCTGTACATTTAAT
>NW_013668908.1:37571-44284 GCF_000517525.1 Limulus polyphemus | reverse complement strand
AAGAAAGGACTTGTATCGATGAAGCTTTTCAGAAAGAATTTTTACGGGTAATTAATAAACGACCAGAGACGTAACATAATAAATGATAGCTAATTATAACATATAACTGCACGATAAAACCCAAATCTCATAGAAAACATGTTAGTTAATACTTAGATAGAAAACAGTGGAGAAAACACACTAAAAGACATTTAGGGGTTAATAACTTTCAATAGGGAGAAAACGTGAAACCATGTAGAAGAAAAGAGAATTATCCTGAGAAAACACGTTCATCGTTACAAAGCTAGATAAAACACACCAAGTACCTAACCTAACACGAAAATCCTTACGGATATGTACAGAAGATAGAACCTACTGATAAAACTTTCAAAATATTAATTTGGTTTTTAATCGTAGTAAAAGGACTCCGAAAAATCACCTAGTGATACTTAGTCTGACGAGCACGTTCAAAGAAGGAATATCAACTTCAAAAGTTACAGAAGTCGGAAATTACTGTGAGAAAGAGGAATAACAAACTAGTGTTTATGTATCAAGTATCGTTCTACATCTTCTAAATCTTGAGATTTCCAGGCAGTACACGAAAGACTTAATGTGAAGAAATTCAACATGCCTAATCTGAATCTCTTACGTATCTATAATTATAACCTTTCCTGTTGAATTTGTAATACTCGTTCGCATACCATAACGTCTGTTGTTGTTTCAAACGGATTATATAAATACTGTTCGAATAGAAAGACAATCTGCAAGGAAACAAGCAAAAACACTACTTATCCATAAGAAGTACGTCAAAACTTCTACAAATAAGTCAGAACTGTTGTTAACTACGATAAACATGAAGAACACACACATATGTTTCTATAGAGAAATATCCTTCTAATTTTTGTAAGCCTTGATGTTTCCAAGACACTACACAAAGAATCACTTGTTCGGAAAATCCATAAAACTAATTTTTAATCTCTTGTGCATGTATAATTATAACGTCTCTTCTCGGGTTCCTAATACATGTGTAAAAAAAAATTACAACTCCTGTTGTTTTAAACAGCTTATATCTATCGTTGAAGTACAATTTCAAACAAAGAGAAAACACCTTAAACGATAGCTAATTATAAAATATAACTTTACGAAAAAAACTAAATCTTACAGAAAACACGTTAGTTGATACTTAGACAGAAGAAAAAAAAGAGAAAACACACTAAAAGAAATTTAGGGTTTAATCACTCTCAATAGGGAGAAAACATGAAACCATGCCGAAGAAAATAGAATTATCACGAGAAAACATGTTCATCGTTAGAAAGCTGGATAAAACACACCAAAAGATAACTCGAACACGAAAACCCTTAACGAATTGTGCAGAAGATAGAAAACAAAGAGAAAACTCTTAAATTGATAATATGTAATTGAATTGTTGCAAAACAACTCCGAAAATTCAATTAGCTATACCTAGTCTGACGTGAACGCACAAACAAACGTCAAAAGTTACCGAAATCAGAAAGTACTGTGAGAAAGGGGAAGAACAAACTAGTGTTTCTGTATCAAATATCGTTTTGCATCCTCTAAAGCTTGATATTTCCAGACAGTACACAAAAGACCTAATGACAAAAATTCATCATGCCTAATCTGAATCTCTTACGCATCTATAATTATAACCTTTCTTGTTGGATTTCTAATACTCGTTCGCACACCATAACGTCTGTTCTTGTTTCAAACGGCTTATATAAATATTGTTCGAATAGAAAGAAAACATGCAAGAAAATAAGCAAAAAACACTACTTAACCGTATGGAGTGTGTCAAAAGTAATACAAGTCAGACAGAACTGTGATAAACATGAAGAACACACGTGTGTTTCTATAGAGAAATATCCTTCTCCTTCTTGAAAGTGTTGATGTTTCCAAGACACTACACAAAGAATCTCTTGTTCAGAAAATCCATAAGGCTAATTTTTAATCTCATATGCATGTATAATTATTACATCTCTTCTCGGGTTTCTAACACTTGTTTAAAAACCATTAGAACTCCTGGTATTTCAAATAGCTTAGGTCTTAATAACCCACTATAGACACTAGCTGTAAAAATATTGAACCATCTAGAAAATAAAAAGATAATTAGCCTACGAAAACATTTATCCCTTTAGATATCTAGATAAAACCTTTCAAAGGAAACATAATAGAAAACACCAAAAAGTGCGAGCACTGTGTTTTTCCATAATATCGTGGAAATTTTCCTAGTCATATTATTGATCTAGAATGAAGCACTTGATGAATGCATCTCAAAATGGAAATATATTTATGAAAATTCCAAATACTTATCTCATGACTTGTGACAAAACCGACGATGTTATATTTTACTATACTTACCATGAAAAGAAAAGGATGCAGTTAAAGGAATTTGATTTTAAATTTCTTAAATAAAGAATGTTCATAGGGTTTCTTTACAAATTTAGTGCATCTTAATTTTGTTTCTTTTCTGGATAAAAGTTTTCTTTTTTGGCTTCTGAAGCGATATGTTATGTGTCAGTATATTCACGATATTTCATTCTTGTGTTTTTCTAAGAAATAAGGACAATAGGAGGCTTCACCCTTAATTCTTCTTTAAAATAAACTTTTTATTATGTTTAGAAAAAATTCATTTTTTCTCCAAAACTACAAACATTGTCATTTTCAAAAATATGGTTTACATTTTTCTTTTCATATTAGTGATCTAGAATGATGCCCTTGATATAAGCTTCTCAAAATGTAACTTCATGAAAACTCCCAATACTTATCCCATGATTCGTTGTGATAATTCAGCCGAAGTTTTGTTTTGCATTATTTCTTATGAAAAATAAAAGAAATTCAATAATAAGCATTTTCTTTTACAATTCTTAAATATAGAATGTTATTATGTGCTCTTTACCAATTTAGTTCATCTTTAATTTTTTTGTATTCTACATAGGCTAAATTTTCTTTTTAAACTTTGTAAGCGATATTTTATGTGTTATTAAAGTCACAATGTTGAATTCTTGTGTTGTTCTAAGAAATAAAGAGAATATGAGGTTTCACACAATATTTCGCTTTAAAATAAGTACTCTTTAAAAATATATTTCCAAGAATAATTTTTTCACTTCCAACATTGAGTTTTTCAAAAATATGGTTTACATTTTTCTTTTCATATTAGTGATCTAGAATGATGCCCTTGATATAAGCTTCTCAAAATGTAACTTCATGAAAACTCCCAATACTTATCCCATGATTCGTTGTGATAATTCAGCCGAAGTTTTGTTTTGCATTATTTCATATGAAAAGAAAAGAGGAATTCAAGAATAAGAATTTTCTTTTAAAATTCTGAAATATAGAAAGTTGTTAGGGTTACTAATTTAGTCCATCTTTAACATTTATTTCTATTATAAATAAGAGACGTTTTCCTTTTTTTAAATTGGTAAGCGATATTGTATGTCTTATTAAAATCACAATCTAATAAGTAAAGAGAATAGGATATTTCAACTATATGTTGCTTTAACTTTTTAACGTGTTTCCAAAAACATTTTGTTTCTCAGAAATATGGTGGAAATTTTCTTTTTCATATTATCGAACCAGAAATAACTTTTTAACTTCGTAAGCGATATTTTATGTGTTATTAAAGTCACAATGTTAAATTTTTCTGTTGTTCTAATAAATAAAGGGAAGAGGAGGTTTCGCACTATATTTTGATTTAAAATAAATACATTTTAACGTTTTTCCAAGAAATTATTTTTTCACCAAACTGCAAATATTGTTTTTTCAAAAATATGGTGGAAATTTTGCTTTTCATATTATTGATCTAGAATGATTGACTTCATGTACACTTCCCAAAATGGAAATCGTTTCATGAAAATTTCCAATACTTATCCCATGACATCTTGTGAGAAAACCTATGATGTTCTATTTAACTATACTTCTTATGAAAAGAATAGGATGCACTTATAGGAATTCTTAAATATAGAATGCTAATATGGCTTCTTCACAAATTCAGTGCATCTTAACCTTTATTTCTATTTTGTATAAGATGTTTTCCTGTTTTGATTTCTGAATATGTGTAATTATATTCACAATGTTTCATTCTTGTGTTTTTCTAAAAAATAAAGAGAATATGAGGTTTATACTGAATTTTATTTTAAATTAACACTTTTTATCATGTGTCCAGGAAATCAGTTTTTGAACAAAAGTGCGAACACTGTCATTTTAAAAAATATCGTTTAAATTTCCCTTTTCATACCAGTGATCTTGCTTACTTCTCGATTACCTTCCGGGGGAAGCTTCCCCACACGTGTTTTGTATTTTTCACGTAATAATGGTTTGGATTTTAGTTTATTTCAGGGTCTTTCCTTGCGAAAGATTTTTATTGCTTTACAGGATAACTACCCCCTCCCCCCATGTACCGCATCATTTTTGGAGAGGTGTTGTACCTGCTTCAGATTGGCCGTCTATTTGGAAAGGTTGTTTTGATTCTTTTGTTGGTTATCAGGATTGTAATTTAGATTATCTTATTTGACATCATGCTGTGATCACCAATGTTAAGTTGGTTCATATGTTTCATCATCCGACGGGCTTATGTTCCTTCTGTTGCGTGGATGGAGAAACTATTGCTTATTTATTTTTACAATGTTCCAGAGTACAGAATATGTGGAATCTAGTTTTTAGCTTGTTGAAGATATTTTAGGCCGTAGCTTAATGGACCATGAAAAAGAACAGGTGGCTTTGGTTGGAATTTTACTCCATTCGAATCACCTCAGATTGTTACGCTTGTGTTCGTGTATAGCTAAGTTTGTGATTTATTCTTCTCGTAATAAGGTTCTATCACGTGGTGTTAGTGTTCGTTTTGTGAATATCTTTAAAGCTCAACTTAAAGCTAAAATTTATTTCTATTTTTTACGGTTTCGGTTACGAGACAAATTGACAGAATTTATAATATCTATCGCGACTCTGAGCATTTGGTAAGTAAAGGTGTTCAGGATTACATCCTATGTCGTGATTTGGTATGATAATTTTGTTTGATTTTTCATGTTTATCAGTTTAGATAACTCTATTTTTATTAATTTTAGCAACATTTTTTGTTTGTTTGTTAATACTAATTTTCTGTGTTTGTAATTTAACTAATGAACCTTAACAATTTTTTATTACTAACCAGATCTGTATCGACATTATCATGTTATATGTTGAATAACTGGTGTATGTTTGTTTATACCCCTCTATGAGGGTGGATTAATAACGATAAAACAAAAGATAGTTGATTATAGAAATCACATAAAGTGAAAGTGTGCTGTAGGAAACACACCAAATCAAATAGAAAACACGTAAATCGATACTTAGATAGAGAAAAGACAGAAAGCACGCTAAAAAATTAGCTGAGAACATACCGAAAGATATAAACTTAAGCAATAAGAATAAATAATGATGGTAAATACAACTGTATCAATTGCATGGGGTGATGACGGGAAACCGTTAATCTAAATTTCATGGCGTTTGTATAAAGTAAAACCTCGATTAACTGAAACCTCGAAAGAACGAGGTCTGCACCATTAAAGCAGACCTTTTCAGTCTTTCTCATTTTTATTATATTTGTAATTAAAGTAAATCTTGCCCTAACGGGCACCTTAATATTCCGTATTAAGGGCAGTGTCTTTAGTTTCGTTCTCCATACGGGCACTCGATAAAGCGGGCAGTTATCTTTGTATGCTTGTTCGGTATACCGCTAAATTCCAAACATCCCAGAAGGATGACTAATATTCAAACACTTGCGATGTTTATTGGATCGGCTCCGAACCACATACTGTAATAAACATTTTCACAGAATCAATGTGCAATCTTATTACTCTGGGAAATTCTCGTTGTAAATATTCTAGGTTATATAAACTGATAAATTTCACATCCTGTTCTCGGAGCAGGGGTCAAGTCGGCTTATTTCTGTGCGCGTGCTTTGTTGCTCTCGCGAGTATGGTATTACGGTGTCACGTAAACAATCAGTTGACACAAGCGGTGATTTGTTGCCATATTTTGTTACGAATTACAATTTCAATTGGTCTGAAATTGACTGAAATGATACTTTAAATTTAGTAGTTAAATTGTACTTTGGATTTAGTAGTTAAGTAAAAGCCGACATAAAGACAGTTTGCGATATTTGCCAACAAGATTAATACACACAGTTTTCTTTTTTAACACAAATATATTTGAATATACAAAAAACAATACAATTTACAATAACAGTTATAACAAATAGTTTTTACACACAGTGATTTATATACAAAAGCTTTACAAACTTACAAGTAATATGAAGTATTTTTTCTAGTCTGGAGCTTCCTTGATATCTTATCAAGGTTCAGGATGAGTGAGTTAATTACGAGTTGATGTAGGTACGATTCACTTAATGGGGAGGTAGCTAACTTTGTTTTTTATTATTCACCAGCCACACACACCAAGTTTTCCATGATGAAGTTATATAATGTTTTTGTAAAAATACTAATGCCTGATGAGAATCCACTGAAGTTAAATGATTTGTAATGTTCAAACTTTGTAAGTGTTCCTGGTCAAACATTTGAAGTTTTCCGATTGATAAGCATTATAACAATCACAATTATAAGTTCTGAAGTTTACAGCACACTGACTATAGCATACTAATAATAGATACTATCTTTTTTGGTGCATTGTGCTGGTTATATTTATAGGCATGTGGAGAGCTTCTAGAAAATTCAGATTACGTA
>NW_013668908.1:28703-36876 GCF_000517525.1 Limulus polyphemus | reverse complement strand
AACTTACAAGTAATATGAAGTATTTTTTCTAGTCTGGAGCTTCCTTGATATCTTATCGAGGGTTCACGATGAGCGAGTTAATTACGAGTTGATTTAGGTACGATTCACTTAACGGGAAGCTAGTTAGCTTTGTCTTTCACTGATCACACGCCGATTTCTCCATCGGTGACTTTAGGTAATGTTTTCCATTTAACTTCAGTGGATTCTCATCAGGACATTAGTATTTTTACGATTTGTAATGTTCAAACTTTGTAAGTGTTCCTGGTCAAACATTTGAAGTTTTCCGATTGATAAGCATTATAACAATCACAATTATAAGTTCTGAAGTTTACAGCACACTGACTATAGCATACTAATAATAGATACTATCTTTTTTGGTGCATTGTGCTGGTTATATTTATAGGCATGTGGAGAGCTTCTAGAAAATTCAGATTACGTAACAATACAAAGCTACATTAAGCATTGACGTACATACATATATTGTTGATTCTTACACTCGAGAATATTCTACAACTTTAGAGAAGAAGCAATAGTTTTGCAATACATATTAAATACTATAAGCTATGCATATTTGAAAATATAAACTTAATCTAAATAAATGCTGATATTAAAATAAATATATAATAATAAATCCATCACAACTCCCTCTTAGAGTATTTAAAATTGGTGTTAGACATTTGTTAACTAAGATATTATATACATATTGACAACATTACCTTAAATATAATACATTATTCAAAGGATTATACAACTTCAATAATCATGACAGTATAGAACTTAATACAAATAAATTAATACAAATAATCTTATGCTCATAAAATTACATAGCACGTGAAAGTGCATCAGCACAAATGTTATCAACCACTTTGACATGGATTATCCCCAAATCATACTCTTGTAGTGATAAACTACAAGTTAACAGGCTTATATTTTATTTTTATTTTCATTCTTTCTTTCTGTCTTTTCATTCATTCTTTTCTTTTTCTTTTTTTTTAGCTATCCCATAGTCGATAACAATACTAAGACCATGTTCTCAGGACGGAACTGAGAAAGCTTGGATAGGCTTCAAAGGAGCAACAGGAATTTTCTGGTTAGATTTTCCGACTAATTGTCAGGTATCACAAATTTAACAAAACTGAGAAACATCTTGCCTAATTTTTGGCCAAAAGAAATATCTCATAATTTTGTCACATGTTTTGTTGATACATAAATGACCTCATAAGCAACTTTCAATATTTCAGAACGATATGCTTTGAGAACAATGATTGGATAGACAATAGCCCAGTCCTCTGAAGGTGGCACATCTGGTGGTCTCCATTTCCTCATAAACACACAATTTTTGAAAAAATAACCATTTAGAACTTTCTCCACTTCATCTTTAGGGAGTGCATATTTAAATAGTGAAGAGATCAGCAAATCTTTTTCTTGCTCAACTATCAGTTTACTTTTAATAATAATAATTCATTTTGGCGGCAAAGGACAGGTTTATGTGTTTTAATAAAAGGTGGCTTCCAAAATATAGAGATGAAAGGTTGACAGACAATCATATCTTCATGTAAAGACAAAGACTGTCAAACCTGATGGAACTCATATAAAAAAAAAAGATGAAAAGTCTACTCGCGTCATTCTGTTTCTTCATTTTCTATTTTCTCAAGCACACCTGAA
The DNA here is from genome assembly GCF_000517525.1 of Limulus polyphemus. Classification (NCBI taxonomy): domain Eukaryota; kingdom Metazoa; phylum Arthropoda; class Merostomata; order Xiphosura; family Limulidae; genus Limulus; species Limulus polyphemus. The sequence continues at coordinate 35,211 of NW_013668908.1, read as the reverse complement.
TGACAGACTCATTTCTTCATCTCACAATCCCTATGCCTATAAATCATACATAGAAACTCCACTGGGTTATAATGGAGAGGCTAAGAGGAGTCATTTCACATCGTCTGTGTGAGTAAAAGATCCGGCGGGTAGTTTTGATGATCTCGACTTTAATGATGGTGAGAATCATGGAAGCAAAGATTGACACGTAGATACCCGAAGTAGCCAGACTGTCAACATGATCCGACATCTACATTAGGACATCTTTTTGCAAAACAAGTTCTTGCCCAATGGTGTAAATTTAAAACTTCGCCTCATACGAAGTAAAGATGCATTTTGTATTATGTCAAGTGAGGAATCCGATTTCAAGGTTGCTCTACAACACGCTTGTGTCTATGTTAGAAAAGTCCAAGTCAGTTTGTCAGAAAGGAACAGCCAAATAAACTTTGAAGTACATATAGTGCAAATCGTTGTCAATTCCTCAAAGAAACTTACAAGCATCTATCGATAACGTATTTATAGGTCAAGTACGTAATGGATCTTTGAAGAAAAACCTACATAATTTCAAACATTACAGTATCAATTTTATGGCAATCAATGTCGATCGAAAACAGATTCCTGTTCACCCTTTACAACCAGATTTTGGTGTACGAAGCTATGAAACATTATTTAGTGGATCAGGAAAACAGTTCGAAGATGAAGGAATTGATAAAGAATATGATGAATACTCTGGGGTATATACATTCTTTGTCTTTAATCTTACACCGACTTATCTGCTGAAGATTCACACTTTAACTTGGTAAAACAGGAAAATTTACGAATAGTAATACGTTTTGGAAAATCATTACTCAACACTATAAATGTTCTTGCTTATGCTTAATCCCAGTCCATTTTAGGAATTGGTCAGTCTAGGAACATCATAATTGATATGTAAGAAGCTACGAACACTGTAGAGATTTATACGATACTATCACAAGACAAACAGTTATACATCGTCAACCTGGATCCAAGTTATAAACCGGAAAGTCACAGGGTCTGTATCTAGTTTGGTCGAAATGAAAAAGGAAAATATTTTGTCCCATTAGGTCTGCCTCCAAATAACCCCAACATTACAAGATTCATCAAACAGAACTATCAAACGTGGACAAGTGTGGAATAAAAAAAGCACTTCAATGCCCTTATTCATCTGTGTGAGGACAATATTGTATATATTATGCTTATTACCATTCTAGGCATATGTCAAAACGCAGACTATTAAAGAAATTTAACTCTGATAAAGATATTAATGATACGAATGTAAATAATTTTGTTGAAAAAGGTTTTCATGTGAATGTTCCTTTTATGGATTTATCATCGATTGTATTCTAAATGGCCAGATCATTATTGTGAATTAGAATATATGAACACAAAATAAAATATATTCTCATGTTATTCTTATATTCAGAATGATGATATATATATATATATATGTGTGTGTGTGTGTAAAATAATATTCTTGCAATTTCTTAAGATAGTAAATCGTAATAAATGACATATTAATAAAAATATATTATCTTCGATTAATATCTATAGATGAAGCCACATACGAACTGAATGTATATAACAGTATGATAGGTTATATTTCGCAGCAAAAACTACCTCATTTCTTGGAAAACATCTCCTGACGTCAAGGGCATGTATTTTATTACATGCATATGAAATAACAAAGGTTAATTAAATATTAATTACTTTAATTATTCATATTGTATTAATTTGCATCTAATTAACATTTAATTAATTATTAACATAATAATTATGTATAACGTCACACTTGATGCATACTTTTCAAAATGGAACTCTTTTCATAAAACTCCCAATTTTTACACCTTTTTATTTTTGATGATTATTCCGGCTACATCGGATGTCACTTTACTTGTGAAAAAAAATCAACAACAGAATGGTTCCAAAAATAGTGGTTTTCAACCAAAATTCCTAATTCTAGATCATCATTACATCTTCTTTCTAAATATAGTCCACATATAAGAGTTTTTATCCTGGATAAGAGAAAATTATTTTTTTTTCAATTCTGGGAGCATTATAACACTTTTCATTAAAGCCCTGATGCTTCAGTCTTGAATTTTTCTAAGAAATAAACACAATAGGAGATTTCACATTACATTTTGTCTTAAATTACACTCTTTTTTTGACGGGCTTCAAAACAATTATTTTTTCGTCAGAATTGCCTTGGTATTTTTCGACAATTGCGTGAAAATGGTTTGATCACGTTAGTTGACTGGGAAAATGTTCTTGATGCACGCTTTTCCAAATAGAACTCTTTTGATAAAAACTTTCAATATTTAAGCCTTGATATGTCATGAATATTCTAGCTATTACAATATTACTTTCTTGGTGATGAAAAGACAAACAATCGTAGGGATGCAAAATTAGGAATGTTCTATCAAAATTCCCAATTGCATTAGGTCGTTACATCTATTTGCGACAGAGCAAATTCTAGTTTTTATGGCTATGATTGTGTTTATCATTCCTTTACTATTTCCTTCTCTCGTTTAGTTTATCTGTGAATTTTTTGTTGCATTAAAACGCTAAATCATCTTTTAGCTAATCATTCGTATTTTGAATAAACATGTAATTATGATGAAACTGACACCAGTTTTCCTAGCGGTGACGTACAGATACTATTAGTGTAGCAAAAGATTATGTAAAATTATGATCACATGAGCTGTACTCTCGTAACCTACTCAGTGAATAACACCCTGCCAGAAGCTTCATTAAGAGAGAAAATCATCAAATAGTTAGTGGTCGATACAGTTAGTGAATTATTGCTGTTTATCACTTGATATTGTTATTAATATTGAAATGTATTTTTATATTGCTGTATTATTTTAGAATGAGTTTTTTTTCTGGTTCTCTCTCTAGATTTCTTTATTTGAAATAATATTGATATTTATTATATATTGTTCTTTAACAATACTGTTAAATCCTGGCCAAGCAAGTGTTTATTAACTGTGTTTTGGTAAGTATTGAATTTATTTCTACGTGTTGTTATAGTTGAATAAATTGCTCTTTTTTGTTGAACCCTGATTGTGGCGGCGTGTTTATTTTAGACCGTTACAGGCTGCGATCTAGGATTGCTGTTCACGTTTTTATTATTTGTTTATTGGGATATGGGATATACTACAATTTCAATGACACATTGGTAACATTCTACCATTTGAAAAAAGTCACTCTTAATTTACTTATATAGAAATGCAAACTCAGTTCAACTTCAGTGACGAAATTTAGGCTTGGCGAGCGTATGAAGTATTTTACTATAGTTATTCATACCACTAGTTAATTAAAGAGTAAAAACAGACAATAATAAACAACTTGAGATGTTTTATAAAATCTGTTTCTTAAGAGTATGAATAAATACTTAAAACCACAAAATTTAACTCCAGTTGCTTATTTTGTATCCTTTTTTAATTTTTATCTAATATTAGCTTCTTCACTAAACAATCCCCACCAAACAACTTTTTGGTCTCAAACCCCATTTGTATTATTCGAGTATATATATATATACATATATTATCTTTCAACTGATCATTTTCGACATATATTAGCATAAAGGTCAAGAAGAACTACAAACAAATTCATCATTACCTCTTAGATTGTGTACAAATAAAGTTAAGGTAAACTGTCGCTATAATTCACAATTATATAACTCTCTCTATAAAACAATCAGAACATTGTACTTTATAGCTTTTGTTCAGAGCTTTCGACTGAATTGTCTGGGAAATAATAGAATACTCACAAATGTAATTGATAATTTATTGGAGACGAAAAAATGAAACAGCTTGTTACATTTTATTTATTTATTTATAATATGAGAGCTAAGAACGCTAGAAATAGGGTTTCGATACTCGTGGTGGAAATAGCATAGATAGTCCATTGTGTAGCTTTATTCTTAACTACAAACAAACAAAACTATGTTGTCATTATTTTTAAGTGCAAAGCTGAAGAATGAGTTATCTGTGCTGTGTCCGGTGCAGGAGTCAAACCCCAGATTTTAGCGTGAGAAGTCCTAAAGCATACCACTGAACCACAACGTAGGCATTTAACTGAAACAATGAATTATACAACATGCTGGATTTCCCTCCTCTCAGGTATTTTGTATCGAAAACAGTGGCAAAACCTAAAGTGAACTACAAGATTGTAAGATCATTTAGTTTGATTTAATATCTTTTTGTAAGGGCAGAGGCTGGGAGTTCCACATAGTAGAAATTTTAGGGTGGTTCCATTTCTACAACTGGCTGCAGACAGTGAAAGGCAGTAGAAGTTGAGATGTTGTGGGTGTAAGCACTCAGTTCCGTACCCTTAATTGATTTTCCCTGTTTAACATCAGCGTTAAAGTTTGTCTTATAGATGGGATATCTCCAATGCATTTGAGTACTATTACCACAGGCATTATCTGTTATGGAATGAAGCTGACAACTAGGACCGACAATGGCAATTCTACCAATGCTTACTTAATGCTTATTTTATACTAAATTCATTATTGTTTTATAGTGCTGATTTTAATCGACTATTAACAATATGTGACTAATAATATTAGAGCTATTTCTTTATTTATTTGGCGGAAAATTATGTTAAGGTGTTGATTCGTCACCTTTTTCTCCTATTTTAGAATATCCCTATTCGGGAATCTTCTACCACATTTGTATAATAACTAATAGCCTAGCTAGCTATTTGCCGGTTATTTAAATCTGCTTCTTTCATTCATGGAAAGTTTATTTGCAATTGTTATAGATGCTTAACTTGTCCGGCTGCCATGTATTTTCAACATGTACGGTAAGATATGCCATTATGTAAAATGGATAATGTAATTTATTCATTAACTTGTGGTCTATGTGGTCTTATATATGTAGGACAAACAACTAATCCTTTACATTTAAGAATTAACCTACACAGATCTCAAAGTAATACTGATTTTCCTCATTCGATTGAAATAGATCACTTTAACAAACATTCGTTCAATAATGTCAAAATTACTATATTGGAAAAAATATATAATGTAATATATAAATAAGAGAAAGAGAATAATACTTTATTTTGAACAAAAAAACTCTTTTATTCTTATGGATTGAATTAGGACTTTCAAAATAAAAATGCTGAATCTTTAAGTAAAAATACTTGTATTAGAAACTTATTTGAGATATATATTTGTAGCAATATAGAAAATAAATGTAGGGGTAAAGGTAAAAATTGAGATTTTGGATTGATTTTGAAAATTTTCTGTAAAAATCTAGATTCTGCTCTTGACAGATCTGTTAATTTAGTAAAATTTATAATATAATAATTATTTGAATTAAAATATACAAAACTTAGATATTTTTCAAAACATATGCTGAATTTTAAATTTATACATATTGGTATTAGAGATTTAATTACAGATTTAACTCAGTATAGATTGAAATGGAATATCATATAAATAAAGTTTCAGTAAAGAAAGAAGAAAAATCTTATATAGTAATGAATTTTAAACATATAACATATGAAGATATATATCTTTACTATATCCAATCCAGAAATGTGTTGAATAAAACATTTTCCCAATAAATTCATTTCAATCTATAGTTAGTTTTATACATTATATACCTATAGGACCTATTTTCATTAACTATGAAAAATTCACTAAAGAATGTAATCCAACAGAAGTTTAGAAATTGCCTTGTTACTGTAGTAATTGTGATCTAACGGACTTTTTTTCATAACCATATAGTTACAAGTAATTTAGATGTTATCAAAGACAATGAACTAAGATCAATATTAGAAAAAGGTATTACGTTTAGAATTTTAAAAAAACAAAAAAGTGAAATATTAAAGAATTGGAAAGAAAATACTGATAATTATATTATTAAAATAAGTAAAAACTCTTACTCTCCTCCATGTTTCTTTTTCAAATGGAAATTATATTTTATTCATACCCTAAAAAATTTATTAAGAACTTCAAATTTATCTCGATATAAAATAGATATGCCTTTCAATGTCTCTAAAGATAGAATAAGAAAAGATCAAGAATAATTTATTATTACCCCGATCGATAAAGCTGGCTGTAATTTTGGCTTTCTCTGTTAAAAATTAGATGCACACATTTTAATTAGTGAAATTAATACTAGAGGTACATTTACAAAAGTACTTTAAAGAAAATTCTATTATAATTAATTTAAAGAAAACCATTAAAAATGGAATATACATACAGGTTATTCTTAGTCTATCTTACCATTTTTATATGCAATTCCAAAATTACATAAAAATACCATTAAGTTCAGATTCATTACTAATTCTTTAAAAATAGTTACTAACTCTGTTTCTATTGCACTCATTAATATTCTGGAGATCTTATTTGAAAAATAAAAATAATGTTATTAAATAATCCTGATAATTATTTTTGGATTATTAAAAAATAACATTCCAGTATTGGAAAGTTTAAATATTTTAAATTCTCCAAAAACAGCAAACTTTCTTTCTACATATGATTTCACCACACTAT
>NW_013668908.1:18042-28682 GCF_000517525.1 Limulus polyphemus | reverse complement strand
TTCTTTCTACATATGATTTCACCACACTATATACTAAAATAGATTTAAAGGATTTAATCAGGGTATTCAATAACTTGTTCAATAATTTTGTAAATACAGAAATAAATATTCCAGAATTTACATTTACTAAAATTCAATGTAAAATATATTTCATTTTTATTTTTATAATACTTATATTAACGAACAAGTATATAAACAAAAGGTGAGTATTCCAAAGGGAGAGAATTTCTCTTCAAATATAAAGTTTTATTATTCATAAATAAGCTGAAAAATAATTCATATAAAGACTGGTAATTAAATAAATTATTTACACTTTTTTATAATAAATACGAATATTTTAAAAAACAAACTTTTGATTATGGAAAATGCCTTATAAAGACATTAAAGATCGTTAGTTACTTACGTTCATAAGTAGCTAACTTTTAAAATATAATTTTATTCAGTATACGGGAGCGGAAAACTAGCTTCAAGTAATTGGGCTTGTCTCGGCTTTCCCGTATTATACTTCAATAAATTTTCAAAAGAAAGGGGGGAAGGTTGGGTATGTGAAATCTTTTAAGATAAAGGTTGTAGATCTCTTTTTAGATAATTTAGTTTCATTCAATATATTTTTGTGAGGATAGAAATATAAATTTTAGAGTGGTTTCATTTCAACTGCAAGATCATTAAGTTTAATTTTCTTCCAACAACTAGCTGCAAACAGTGAAAGGCAGTAGGAGTTGAGACATTTGGGTGTAAGCACTCGGATCCGCACTCTTAATTCATTTTTTATGAAAGCTAGCTAGTTTAACATCAGCGTTTGGATTTTTTTCTGATAGATGGAATATCCACAACGCATTTGAGTGCTATTATTCGTTATGACATCAAATTCACAACTAAGATCGACAATGGCAATTCTACCAATGCTTATTTAATGCTTATTTTATATTAAGTTCATTATAATTTTACAGTGCTGATTTTAATCGCCTATTAACAATTAATTTAACTAATAATATTAGAGCAATATATCTATACGTATGTATATATATAAATCTATCAAAAGTTAATTATCTGTGGTTTGTAAAATTTAACTGTATATATCATAACTGTTATCAAGAAATGACACTTCTTTGTATGATTGCGATATTATTGTTGCAATTGAAAAAATCAAAGATCGATTTTTTCTTTTATAAACTATGTTTTACTGGCGTCATTTTACTCAGCCATCACGAACTTCACGATTTGTGAATAAGAATCCAGATTGCTTATCGAGATTCTGATAGAAATTTTTTAACGTTTCAAATTAATGCAAAATTTGTCTTCCAATGAAAGTGGGATTACCTGTTTTTGACACTAATCATTTCCGATTTTAACAGATGAATTTCACATTCGAAATAAAAGCAAAATTAAAAAGAAACAAGATGGCTGGCTATTTCTTGCATAAGATTTTAAGTGAAATGCTGGTGATATATTTTAACATACCAGTTGTGTCTTCATTAAAATGCACCTTTCCCCCCCAGTGGCTCAGTGGTAAGCTAGCAGAAATACAACACTAACTATCGGGTTTCGATACCCATGCTAGGCAGAGCACAGATAGCCCATTGTGTAGCATTGCGCTTAACAAAACCACCCAACCGTCTTTATCAGAATTCTTTTCAATCAAATTTTCATAGCAAATCCTACCTAATTTACATCTCAAGATTATTTAAACCTAAGTTAATTTTATTGCTCAAAAGCGTAAGCAAATTAAAACCTTTCTCCTTTGAGTAGGGCGGAAATATGATTGAACCCGTATTGTGATGCTAGTTGTGGGTTCGTCTCCACTTACTATACAGCCAGTCACGTCTCGAAAACTTACTTGTCACATGCTACTTTGAATTCCTCACGAGGAGTTATCACAGAGAGGGACATAAAAAACCATCCCAAACTCGGAGATCCTCACTGGTTTCTCCAACCAAGGCGTTTCAGCTGTGTGATGCATCTCCACTCGAAAAGATGGAATACTGCAAACTACCAATGTTCTAATTTTGATATTTACATCGCCACGTCAACCTGCCTCTGTCAGGGCAGGCTATCTTAACTGTAAGGTACGTTCATATATTCCTCATTCTCTTAGATGTTTTCAGCATCAGGGGTCGGACATTAAAAGGCATCTTATTGTGGTTCTTTGACATGTGCTCGTTGTGGTTGCAAAGACAGTGATCCTATGAGTGTTAACTAAACTCTCACAGCGTCTTCCCACACCTCTTACTAACGTAAAAGGTAAAATAGGTACAACGTTTACATACTGTCGATAACATTTCTTACCCCGAGGCTCGGACTTTATTGTCTCCCACTCCATCTCAGACATATACTGCTGCACTGTGTTCCACTGATGCAATGGGAGTACAGACAGATCTTCTGTGCGTCCAACAGAATCATTCTCTCATCATGTAAAGAGACTTTTGTCCTCTGTGGATGCTAGAGTTGACACGTCTATGTCTACTCCTGTCTCTGTCCCTACCATCGCTTCCATCTCCTTCGGTTTCTAGATGCAGAACTATTATTGTTTCGCGCCCTCAGTCCCTGTAATCGCCTTCTACTGACAAAAAACTGCTCAATCGACCCAGGGCAGGGTCCATGGAGATCGATAAGCCTCTTTCTGGTAAAGAAAAACGTCGTGGTAGCAAGCAAAGGGGTTATTTGCCCACTTCACTTCCACCTAAATAAAATGGCCACTCTGATACAGTGGAAATGTCGAGATTTCCATTCTAATTTAGATGACATTAAGGCCTTGATCAATTCCTATCATTCCATGTGTCTCTCCTTACAGGAAAAATTCCTTAGACCTGCTGATACTGCCACCTTTCAGTAGTTCTCTTGATACCAGAATAACAGGTTGTGTGATGGATGAGTTCAAGGAATGGTGGCACTGCTGGTTGACCAGCATGTACTCACCTTGACTGTGCTGCTCGATATATTTTTGTAGGCTGTATCCGTCCATATCTCCGTGGGTTCTTTGACCTATTTTCATGTACCTAGTCAATCCTTTACTACTATAGATCTGTCTATCTGTTCCCTTCACTTTTTTCTCATTTTTCTTAGAGGGTTGACAGTGACCCATGGGGCAGTGATAATTTTTCCATCATTTTGAAGAAGACTGGCTGTGGTTGATACTACTTGACCTGAGTGCCAAGGTGGAAGTTGGAGCAGGCTGACTGGCTCACTTTCACCTCTGTCTTTCCGAACTTCATCCTGCTGTTGTTAGCCTTCTATCTATTAACAGTTGCATGGAAGCTGTAACACATTGTATAATTACAGCAGCTGTTCGTTCTATCCCCAAAACGTCGACACGTTTCTCACGGTATTCTCGTCCATGGTGGTCTCCTGCCGGCCAGCAGGCTTGGAATGCCCAGAAACGGGCCTGAGATGTCTTTTACAGGTATCCCATTCCTTCCAACTGCATGAATTTCCAGCGGAAGGTACAATGGAAGTATTCTTCCCATCTCCTTTCCATCTTGCTTTCCAATGGCCAGGAAGTTCATGACGTACAGAGTATCACTTGACACTATCGAGGAGAGCTTTGCTTATTTCTCCAGCAAACCCCTCGAGGTGGATTCTTGTACGGGGTGAGGAAACTTCTCAGGGAAGGTTCTGTATTTTCAGATTACTTTCTCTGGGATCTGAACATCCACCCACGTGTTTGCCATGCATGGCGACCCATGAAGGGGAGGAGAGGATCATGGTAGTTGAGAAGTGTAAGTGGCACTTCAACACACCATATTAGTCTTGAATTCTTGTAGGTGGGTGGCCTTGAGGTGGCTCCCCAGGGTCACTCAGCTGGTCCTGTTGGGCTAGGGTGAACTAAGTACCATTGTTGGGCGTTTTCAACGGGTGTTCTGAACATTGTGTCTGATGCTGATGTTTGGGTATAGTGCTCACGAGCCCTGGCGTTGCTACAATATCCATGTTTGGAATTGTAGTACATCTCCTCGTAGGTCTACATGATGGGTGTGGTCAGTGAGTACGGAATTATTTTCATTTTCTTATGAATCCCCAAATTCCTGAAAAAAAACTATTAAAAACCAGTTAATAGGTAAGCGACCACGTTTAGAAGACTCTGATTAGTAGTCACCACCCCGACCTATTCCTGTACCTCGATTTACATTTTTCATTCTTTATCAAGCAAACTTTTGGGGAAAATGTCTCACTTTTATATTCAGAAGAGATTAAAAAGTTGCTACCTCTCCAAAGTCAGTGAAGAAGCTACCTTCTGGGGACATTTGGTGGAAACATCTACACCGAATCACACTGAACTTCTTCTGATTCTGAAGGCCATTGGGGATATAACTATTGAGGTTACTCCTCATACTACTTTAAATTCCTCCCGAGGAGTGATTGTGGAGAGGGACTTACGAAACATTACCGAGACAAAGATCCGCGCTCGTTTGTCCAGCCAAAGAGTTTCTGCTGTGCGACGTATCTCCACTCGTAAAGAGGAACTTATGCTGCCTAACAATGTTCTTGTATTGACGTTTACATCACCACGTCCGCCTGCTACTGTGAAGGCAAATTATCTGAACTGTAAGGTACGGCCATATTTTCGGACCATAAGGTATGGACATTCAAAGGCATCTTGTCGTGGTTCTTTGACGTGTGCTCGTTGTGATAACAAAGACCATGACGCCTATGACTGAGCTCATGACTGTCGAAGTTTCCATTCTAATTTGGATGACATTAAGGGCTTGATCGATCCCTATCATCCCATGTTTCTCTACATACAGAAAACATTGCTGAGATCTGCTAATACTATCACCTTTCAGCGGTTTCCTTTATACCGGAATGACAGGTCGTGTGATGGTCACGTTGAAGTTGGTGTGGCACTGTTGATTGACCAGCACATACCCACCTTGTTTGTGCCACTTGTTATAACCCTTAGACAAGTGTAGTCCCTTATTGTTACAAAATATAACAAATGATGAAACAATGTAAAGTTTGTTTTATCATGAAATTAAGATGATATATTAGTTTGTGACGCTGCTTAAGACCAGAATTAGTCGCTGGGCAAAATCTGTTGCAAGAGTTAGAACAGTATTACTGCTTGACAGGACCATTTGGTAAGGAAACTCATTAGAGGGGGGCGAAATCCATGCCTTACTGTAGGTTAATAAGAAAAACATACTACATGAACACTGGAATTATTCCCGAGCTTTAAACCTGTAAAATAGAGAAAGTAACTAACTGAATTATATTTTCGGAAGCTGAAGGTCTCTCAATACAATTCTGCTGGACTGGTCTGCTACTCTCTTTCCCCATCTCACCGAGTAAGGCACTGTTCTTAAATGGTGTGGTATATATAGCACAGGGAACTATATGTCTCTTGTTTATTTTATCTGACAAACGTATGGTAACAGTCATGTCACATCTGATGCAGACATATCAAAAGACACCTTGCTCATAACAATGGTAACCTCATCTGAAGTTCCAGAGTGAGGAACGAAACAAATCCCTAATTAGGCACCCAACGCTCAGACAGGGGTGGCTGCATATATGCCTGCACAAGTGAACATGTATCACTCGGTATAGATTTATGAGGCACACACGAACAGTAGAAATATTAGAAGTCACAAACACAAAACAAGGAGTTGGGGCGAAAAGGAGGAGATCGGTTTAAACAAATTCCTGAGAAACAGTCAAAATCCTTAAAATTCCCTTATTTGATAATTTTATCCCTTTCCAGCCTGAATTCTTAAAATGAAAGCATTAAAACGGTAACAATTTCTAAGAAAGACAGACGAGATAGTTTCAGATAGATTGCTTGATACAGCAAATGAATGTTATGCGTTCTGGACAAAAGTAATATAAACTATATTTCACTGTTTAAAATTAGTTTGTTTTTAACTCAGATGAGGTATACTTCAATTTTACATATTGTTTGTTTGTTTGTTTTTACTACAACACTGCAATTTCTGACAACAAATTTGAATTCATTGTGACTAAATTTCTTTAACTGCCATCAAATGCAGGTCGTACGTTAAACATTTTCTTGTTCGCGAACTCAGTTCCTTTTGTTTGTTTTAATCTCATATAATTTCAAAATGAGCTGTCTATGGTGTACCCACTGCAAGGATTGAGCTTTGAATGTTAGCGTTATAAGCTTCAAGATATATAGGGTGTAAAAATTCAATTCAAATTTAATTGTCTCAACTTATGAACACTAAATTGTAATTATGATGTTAAAATCATACGTTGTTATATCTTAATTATTTATCTCATAAATAAATTTTGATTTCTTAAATAAACAAGAAAGAAGTTCTGTGAGTAAAATTACAAATTAATTTTGGTAACACAAGAATAATGTGCATCTGATACTATCAAAATTATGATGTAATCGAACTAAAGGCGATATAACTGGTCTAACACAATTTACGTTGCATGAATTTCATATCACTCTCATTCGGCCAAATGGTTAGCTTCCCAAACTGTGAACATCAATTTTTCGGGTTCGAGCTCCACCAACATAAAAAAGAAAAAACAATCGCAATCTTCACTTCTGAAACGTACGCGCGTTATAGGAGTGGCGGTTTATTCAGTGTGACAAGAGTAAGCCAAGAGTTAGTAGTGGGTAGTGGTTCCCTCTAGTCTCTTACTTTACAATTAAGGACGGCTTATGCTATTAACCTTCGTATATTTTGCACGAAATTAAGAGAGCAAACGAAGTTTAAATAATAAATCTGATATCGAATACAATCGCCCACTGACAGTATGTTGTACACCTAACAGGGTGCCAAGGTTACATGTCACATGAACTCCAGCGGTCAGCACTTGTACCGCATACTTTCTTACGAAATGCTCATTGTGCATTTGAAAATATTACTCTCGTTACGAAGAACAACAATGATATGTTTTAAGTTTTAGTATACAAAACGTGGTAAATAAACTAAATGTGGTAGTAGTCATATATTTTATTTAAATTAAAATAAAACTTTAAAGTATATTGTTTGTACTAGTTAAATTTTGATTATCAAGCCCGTGATATTATAGTTGTGTCCAGGTAATTTACTATATAATTTGAGAACGATGTTGTTGTTTTTTCATCTGTGCTCTTCTTCGGTTGTTAAAAAGGACGCTTAAACATGTACGGGCTCTATTTTCAAGTCTTGCATTTACAATTGAATTTATCTTCCTAAGAAATTAGTATCTTAGCCGTTTCGAATTTGCCCCTCATGAGACCTTATAATGATAAAATTTGGTGTCCGATCCCTGTGGTTGGCACAGTGGAGATAGCCCGTCGTACAGCTTTGTTTTTAAACATATCAGAGAAACAAACCAACCGCTTAGAATTTAATGAATGGTCGACCTTATTATCAGAATCTCTCAGACAATTGTATTTACAAACATAATATTTTGTGTATAAGTTTTAACATTTTCAATCCGAATAAACGACAACTTATGTGCACGTGAGCTAAATGTTCATGTCAAAGACCAGTAGGGTTCGGGTATAGCCGTCTACAATTTTGAGCATATGAACAGAGGGAAGGTAGCCAATAAGCAGCACCGCCACCTCAAGGGTTTTGTTTGGCTTTGAGCTGAATTACAGGATTGACTATCACTGCTATAACGCACTCATAGCTATAAGTGCGGGGGCCTATTTAAGTAGCATTGAGTTGTGAGAGTTTTGCACTTTGTGACCCGCACCCCTGCACGCTAATTACTAGATCATGCTCAGCTTATATATGAGAGATTTAGAAGGTTACTCAGTATACGTGAAAAATGCATTACTAAAGTATTGTTGCGTCAGCGAGGTCACGTGACTAGTGTCACGCCACGTTTCTAGAACTATCCTGTACCTTCGTGAATGCCCTAGCATTTACTAGATATAGGGTAGTCTGGTATATATAAGATGGTCACAACGTGACGGAACAATGTGTGTGTTGGTAGTGAGTAATTGAACTGCAGTCAGATAGTATTGTTGAAGTTGAGCACAGTCGTTGTTATAGCGCGACTGTTGAAAATAAGTGTATCGGTAAAGTTATATTCGGAAAGAATAAACCAGTTTTATTAAGAAAGGACTTGTGTCGCTAAAGTTTCGTGGGAACGAAGTTACGGAAAATCAATTAACGACTGGAGGCGTAACAGTATGATATCCAAATGATATACTTTAGTGGTTAGCGTGTGCGAACTTTGGAATCGAGAATTCCTTATTTGAGACCCGTAGACGTAATGTGCTAAAAATGGAAAGCAAATCTTATATTTAATCAAACAAAATTTCAAGAGTCGGCGATGGGGGTTGTTGACTAACTACCTTATCTCTAGTCTATCAGTTTAAAATCAGGGACGTCTATGGGCAGTTAGCAATTATGTATCTTTGCGCGAAATTCTGGAACAAACAAACAAAAATACCAGATCCACAAACAGTGAATAAAAGCGAGATTAAAAAAAATATTCAAGTATAAACTTATCTATATCAACTTTCAGCGAAATTCTGACATTTGATATAAGGATACATATTTTTATTGCATCAAATGATTAATCACCGTGTGCCTTATTTAATTTCACGAATATTTTAACTTGATCCGAAATCCAAAATCTGATATATTCAATAAAACTAATAATTTTTTTTTTTAGAATTTTACTCATATAATAGTGAAATATGATACACAACGGACATATATATGGAGAGAGAGTCAGAGCTTAGTTTGAAAGAAAGGCATCCTTAGCAAACACTTGATAGCAAACAAGTGAGAGACCAGAAGGAAGACAACCTGTCAACACTAGTCATCATCAACTGGTGGGCTAATTTTGTCACATCGAACAGTGAAATTTAACCGAGGTTCTTTTTGTTGTAGGGGAACACGAACCGTGGAATCTTAGATCTACAGTATGTTACGCTAACCACTAGGCCACGATTGCACTAGCATACCAACGATGGGTCTGAATTGCTATTTTTATACACCAATTATTCGACGTCTTTTTTTTTTTTCTCTGGAAGAGAAACACAGTTCCAGCCAAGAGTGATTTTAATCATGTTGGTTAGGTCTACCGGTAAACATGTCAATTTACAAACAGTCCTCTTAAAGGACTATACATCTAAACCAAACAAATTACTTATATTCCACCAATACACGGAGACTACTTTATTTATCTGCTTCACTCTTCTAAGTAACACTGATGAGCCGTTAATTCGGCAAAACTAGCTGTTGCAGCGGGGGTAATGAATCAAAAAATAGATTAGGTCTATACATCATTTTACCTTCACTGAAATTCATATTTTGGTGAAGAAAAAAAATTACAAGTAAATACATAAACAGTTACTCCACTGAATAATAACAGATAATTAATTGTGACAGTATGTCACATGTTACCTAAACAACTCAAGTATTATAGGTTATCAGTAGTGTATAAAAGACTACATTTCTCTACAAAACAAACTGCTTACATTCCGTCGCTATGTGAGGCCACCTTTATTTACTTCGCTCTTTCAAGCAACACTGATAAGCTGTGAATTGTGCGAAACTAGTTTTTTGTAGCGGGGGTAGCAAATCAAAAACATTTCTTCAACTTTAAAATCGTAATCCTTTTTATTAATAATCACAGTTCGTCTCCCTTTATTAGCCTTGAAAATAATCACATCTTAGTCCTTTACACTCTTCAAGATTTCAAAATCCTTTTTGTTATTATATATGGGTTTTAAATTATTTAATAGAGTACAATATTCACTTCTAACAATATACGATTATTCAAAATTAATTTTTTAAAGTTAGTTTCAATTTCAGTAATGATGTCATTTTTATAGCCTTTTTAAACATTTAAAACCTTTGCTTAAAACATCTAGCTGTTTGCCTAAAATTCATAAGATTGGGAACGATTTCAGACCTATTAAGAATTCTCGTTATAATGTGGCAAAATTCATATCGAAAACAATTTTTATTTTTAAGGAATAAAAATAAATAAACAGTCAAGAATTTGTTTGAATTTGTGGAATTAAGCATATAACTTTAGATCAGGATGATATCTTGGTGTATTTTGATGTTGTGTCAATGTTCACCAAAGTACCTGTGAAAAAAGCTATTGCATGTTTGAGAAATGCCACGATTTACTATTTCGAATGGTCTAAAACTGAATTAACTGATAAATTTACATTTAGTAGTTAAATTATACTATGGATTTAACAGTTAAGTAAAATCCGATATATAGTCAGTTTATGGTATTTGCCAACAAGATTGATACACACAGTTTTCTTTTTGGAGGATTGTTACGGGTCACATTTATTCCAAGTACGCATTCCCTGCTTGACAGGTTTATTGATTTGTAAGTGCTTTTTGTTATGGGAGCCACAAAATAAGCTGGCCAATGTCGCTCACTTAAAAGAAAAAAAAAATTATGACAGTGCCCAATATCTGTCCCTCTAGAGAATAACATAGGAAGGTAATGCCTACAAGGCCTAATACTGCAAGTCATTTATGTAGCTAAAGAAAACACCGACCTCTGCAGTACGCTTTACAATTAAGGGGCAAAGGAAACAATAAAAGACTCTTGACTGAATTAGGCTTTAACAGCATGTAAAAGCAAAAAGTAAAAATGTAATGTTAGTATTGTAATATAAGAAAATCGAGTGCATCGGTTTCAAGCCACAAATATATTGTTACGTCTCCGTTCATTAGTTAATTTTCCGTTAAATT
>NW_013668908.1:17139-18021 GCF_000517525.1 Limulus polyphemus | reverse complement strand
CACGTGCAGGACTCTACAATACTCAGTTCAATTACACATTGTTCCGTCACGTTGTGACCGTCTTATATATGCAAGATTAACAAATATCTAGTAAACGCTACAACATTCATGAAGGAACAGGATATTTCTAGAAGTGAATGACGTGTTACTAGCGTCACGTGCCTTCCGCTGTCGTAACAATATATAGTTTACCAAAGAACAATGCAATTTACAGTAACAGTTATTACAAATAGTTATTACAAACAATGATTTATAAAGAAAAATTTCAAACTTACAAGCAATATAAAGTCTTCTTTCTAATCCGGAACTTCTTCGATATCTTATCGAGGGTTCACGATGAGCGAGTTGATTACGAGTTGACGTAGGTATAATTCACTTAACAGGGAGCTAGCTTCGTTATTTACCAGGCACACACCGTTTTCCACCGTAATGTTATGTAATGTTTTCGTAAAAATACTAATGTCCGATGAGAATCCACTGAAGTTAAATGAGTTGTAATGTTCGAACTTTGTAAATGCTCTTGGTCAAATATCTCAAATTTTCCGATTGATAAGCGTTATAACAATCACAGTTATAGCTTCTGAAGTTTACAGCATACTGAATACAGCAAACTAATAATAGATACTTTTTTGGCACGTCGCGTTGGTTATATTTATAGGCGTGTGGAGACTTTCTAGAAAATTCAGATTGCGTAACAATACAAAGTTACATTTACGCATTTACGTACATACATATATTGTTGATTCATACACTCTACAACTTTGGAGAATAGGCGGGAATTTCGCAATACATATCTAACAGAATAAGCTATGTATGTTTCTAAATGTAAATTTAATCTAAACAAACGTTGATATTAAAATAAATATATGATAATAAATCCGT
>NW_013668908.1:0-17118 GCF_000517525.1 Limulus polyphemus | reverse complement strand
GTTGATTCATACACTCTACAACTTTGGAGAATAGGCGGGAATTTCGCAATACATATCTAACAGAATAAGCTATGTATGTTTCTAAATGTAAATTTAATCTAAACAAACGTTGATATTAAAATAAATATATGATAATAAATCCGTCACAGGAAAAATTGGAAGAAAATAATAATTCGGTCTTAGAAACAACGGGTCTAATTAACTTGGTAGAAGTATGTGTTAAAAATTCATTTTTTTTTTAATTAACAGTAAAGTTTGTAAACAGAATGAAGGTTTAGCTATGGGTTCTCCTTTATCTCCGTTATTATGTTACTTATTTATGGACAGCTTTGAAACTGAAGCATTAGAAAAAGCATATAAAAACCTGAAGTTTGATTAAGGGGAATTGGCTCTTTTTTGCTAATTACTTTAATAACATTGGCAATTCTTTCAGATTTACTTATGAAGTTGAGACAAATAGCTGTTTACCTTTTTTGGATATTTCAGTGAGTAAAAATAAGGATGAATTGGAAACTACTATTCATCGAACACCTTTCTCTATAATCATTCCGCCACATCAAAAATCTTGTCACACTAAATCTCAGAAAACTACCGTTTTTTACATGTGGATAGGATATTAAAATTATGTTGTAAACAGGAAGACATTAATAATGAGTTATTATTAATTAAGTACATAGCCGTAGAAAGAGGTTTTAATCCTAATATTGTTGACAGAGCTGTCGAAAAACTAAAAAAACAAGATGATAATACTAAATTAAAACCATTTACTGAAAAACGCAAAAAAGGATGTTAGGTACTGTCATTTATACCTGGTTTATCTTGTCCAATAATGAAGCAATTTAGTAAACAAATAACTATTTTTCCCATATATAAGCCGATAAATAAAATTAGCTAAATTCTTAATATAACTAATGATAAAATTGATGTAATGGAAATATCTGGAATATATATCATGTGAATGTGAAAAAGTTTATATAGGATAAACTAGAAGAAATTTAAAATACAGAATGAATAAACACAAAAAGAAATGTTAGAAACAATAATACTATTTCACCATTAGCAAACATATTAACGAAACTAAACACATTATTTCAATGGGAAAAACTGTTATATTAACACAACCTAAAAATATTTCTAGTTTGAATATACGTGAATCCATTGAGATAATCAAATATAAAAAAGTAAATATAAAAATACTGAATAAGGATGATGAACCTGATGAAAATGTTGTTAGCAGATGGCGTGAAATTTTTGATTATGTAAATTGTATGGTGATATTTTCTGTAAGGGTATAAATAAGTGTGATTCGTGCAAAACATTGCACTCACGAAGATAACGTAGTAAATATGTCGAGTTTTAACTTTCTTTCATCCTGTACAGTGAATTATTTAGTATATTATTGCATTTTGAGTCTTATTCTTAAAATTATGTACGAAAATTCTCGTTTATTAAAAAAGTGAGTTTTTTAACATTGAGCATTTACATAAGCGTAAGAAAGATTCCTGCAGTAGTACAGTGGCATGTCTCCGGACTTACTACGCTAAAAACTGGCTTTCGATACCCGTTGTGGGCAGAGTACAGACAGGTATTGATTGCATAATTATTTTTGTCAGATATGTGTTGAATTGTGAAATAGATTATATCCGAAGCATACAAAGATATTTATATTTTCTGCTAGATTAATTTAATCTTAAAATTAGATAAAAATGGGTTGCCACCAACTTGTAATTTCTCTGTTTCAGATCATTAAAGTTTATCATGCTAGAGCCTGTACTTCAACAAACTAGCTTGAGTTTGAGAGTGAAATTAATTAACAAAAAATATTTTTATAACTAATGAGTGAACTAAATCACGAGATGTATTCTGTGCACATGAACTAATACATTGTGTTTACAAAGGTAGCAGCATTTTTTTTCTTTCTCCTCTCTTTGCGAAGACCCGGCATAGCCAGGTGGTTATGGTGCTCGACTCGCAATCTGAGGGTTGCGGGTTCGAATCCCCATCCCACCAAACATGCTCGCCCCTTTCAGCCGTGGGGGCGTCATAATATGACGGTCAATCCCACTATTCGTTGGTAAAAGAGTAACCCAAGAGTTGGCGGTGGGTGGTGATGACTAATTGCCTTCCCTCTAGTCTTATACTGCTAAATTAGGGACGGCTAGAGCAGATAGCTCTCATGTAGCTTTGCGCGAAATTCAAAACAAACATCTTGCGAACCAAGTGCATCTTACTTTAACTGTCTTGGTTACGTTTACCAAGGAAGTATTCGGGGTTTGGCTGTACACATAATTTTTAATATATAACTACTTAACTACTCAATCTTTACAAACTGAAAGGAATGAAACTCTAAGTACGTTAACTACGAACTCTGCACTGGTATTACGCAGCAACATTGTATAAAAATAGTGTTATACAAGTAGTTGGGGAAAGTTTTGAATGTTTGAACGTAACGATGCGCTAGGCTTGGCTCTTAAGCGTAACACTTTTTATGTAGACTTTAATTTGGAATTTTTAATCTGAATGGTACCTTATTCGTACCTGGACTAAACGGTTAGATCAGAGATCTCTAAGAGCCTGACCATATGGAAGCCAGCCAGCAGAACCCTTTGCCAAAAGTCTAGGTTTCTTTGAAGCGAATAACGGAATAGACTTTCACTTTTATAATGCACCCACAGCTGAGAGTGTGAAGCTAGTTCAGTGGCATCACATCTTAAGCCCCCGGATCTTCTATTAATACACCGTTATATTAACTACTAAGTCACGCCCTGCTCATTCATTTGAAGTTATTATAACAGCATTTATAATTTTCACGAAGAACGTTGCAATCGCTGTTTGACTGCTATTTCTTGTATTGGATAAAAATTGATTGTAAGAATGCAGAATACACAGCATATAAGAACTATTATTAACCTAACCAAAGATTATTTGGTTTTAGCCCAAACTTGCAAAATAGGCTACTTGCGCTCTGTTCACCGCTGGAAATCGAGCCCTAGATTTTAGCGTTGTAAGTTTCTGACCCACAAGAGGATCCGATTCAAAGTTCTCAGACTTTTAAGACAGCCTACCCTTATCTCTACAAACGTAATTAATTCTGATCCACGCATCTAGATGTTGGTTTGACAGCACTTTAACAAACTGCTTATTTGACAGTATACTTTAAAACATGTTTGGGAGTTCATAACTTAGAGCATATTTGATTCTTCTTTTGGTTTGTTTGTTTGTAATTAAGGACAAAGCTACACAATGGGCTATCTGTGCTCTGCCGGATTCTAGCGTTGTAAGTCCGCAGACATACTGTTGTGCCACTGGGGGCTCTTCTTTTGGATACAAGATCATATCTACTGGTGAAATAATCTAATACTTGCATACTATTCACGTCTTAAAGTATATTACTTTAAATAAGTGGCCACCTTCAATGGTAAATGTTTTACGACGTTCACGAGTCGTAGTACGAATCCTTGTATCTTGAGCATATCCTTGTATCTTGTAATTTGAGCATACTATAAGGAGAGATGTTACATCCAAGCACTTGAAACTGTTTGCAGTAAACGCGGGAAGAAACACTAAGTATTATTCCATACTACATTAATATTTTTATTGAAGTTTATATGTATATATGAGAATGAAGTTGCTCATATACAGGATTAACTGTACAATAAACTAATGTGACACAGAGCTGAAAATATTCCGTTTCTAATCAGTTGAGTTCTTATAATTTAAAAAAAATAATAGCTATTTTTAGGGCACGGTGCAACCTGATATTTGCTTAGTTTTTTCATTCCCTATCATGCTGAAACACGAGTGATGTCGGAACACTATTTTAGTGTACGACAACGGGGAAGACTAGTGTGAAAGTTGTATTCCTGTACATTTTGAAAATGCACCCTTTACGATGTTCAAATTGAATTAGCATGTTTTTTTCTGTAAAATTTTCTGTCGTTTGGTTAAATGCTAAGAAAATAAACTGTATGAGAAAATTGAAGAGCTGCAATGAGGGTTTGGAAAAAACAAAGCAATATTTATGATTTAGGACGATGAAAAATTATTTCAATCAATAATTAGTATATTTATTAAACACACAAACCAAAAGTGTTATGACATCATTCACTTTTTAGATTTTGTTCATATAAATATCGAGTGTATTATATATGTATATACACAAATACTTAAAAAAAAAATGGCAGCCTTCCTAGAGTTAAGCGACTGCCAGTAGCAGTACAGCTGCTTTCTATCAAACCTACAGCTTGGAACATTGCATTTAGCCTGATTACACTTCACAACCTGAGTGGATCGTATTAGCGTATGGGTTATTTGACTTTAGTAATGAACAAAAAGTTAATCCCATTTCAAGCCAACTGTTGTTAATCCCCTGCTGGCGGCTGTTTAAACGTCGAAACTCAAAATATTCTAATTTTTCTTAAAACTTTGAAAAAGCGTAATAAAATCAGTGAATAGACTAAACATTTAATATAAGTACCTTACGTAACAGATGCAATTGAATTACTTTAGATCACAAATAACCCGTGAATTTGGATGTATTTCAACTATTTCATAGAATATTACTCAACTCATTTCTTAACCTATAAAAGTATAAACAGTCATGGTTCCTATGACAGAAATGCCACGCATCTAAGAATCCGAAGAGGTACGTAAAATTGGCATTGTTTATAAGTGTTCGAGGTAGAAAAGTACAACTCTCAAAAAGTGAAGTTAACTATCTCGCAGTGTGCTCTTGACGAGACAGACTATGTTCAAGTACAAATCTTGTCAACGATCCTTGCTGTAAATACAAGTATGGGTGCTAGCTTGAGAACAATGTATATGCATTAGCAGGAAGTGGTCTCATTGGATGTTTAGCTGTTCCAAAACTGTTGATAAGAGCAAACATTAAATGAGTAAAGCTGGAGTCGTGTGCTCTTTACAGGCGAATGCACCTTCAAATTGTTTGGCAACAATCAATAAGAATTTTGCAGACAGCATAGTCAGTGAACCACATCTACAGTAAAGCATTTTTAAGGATAATTAACGTTTTTGGACTACATCTCACCAAATGGTATTAGTAATCTACACAAATTAATGCTTCTTCGATTGCTGACAAATACATGCAGACTCTAACCCATAATGCCATTCTTTCAGGAATACGACGGAGATTTATCTACTAACAAGACAATGATCCTGAGAACAGCAAATCTAGTGAAATAATAACATGAAGGTAAAAAGGATGATAAACACAACATTCATAACCATGATTTGGCCTGCACAAAGTCACGATGTTGGATGGGCTTGTGTAAAATCTGGGAAAGTCAATACGTGACAAAACAACTTGACTTATTTGCTGGGAATAACATAGAACATATGGAACAATATTCCACAAACGTGCATTGATAAACTGCAGCGTATGCAAAGAAAAGAGCTCGTATACAAAATAGTGCATTGTACAACCTATTCCCTTTCGTTTTGTATTTTCTATAATAATATTTTATACCATTAATAAGTGTACCATCTTGTCTTGTCATTACTCGTTGTTTGGGACCGCTGCAAGTGTATCGTTTATGTTTCCACAATTATTTCTATTGTACATATATAACGCTTTCCTTATCTGTGAATTTTTCCATTAACTATTTTTGCATAGAAAAAAGCTGATATTATACAGAAAGATGAATAGATAGCAAATCTAGAGGTATTCTTCAAGAAACTCAAAACAATATTTAAGTATATTTATTACTTCTGTCTTTTCAATGCCCTGTGTACGAAAATTTAATTTTTTAGGAACTTGTGATGCGATATTTTTTCAAAAGAAGAAATTTATAATTAAGTTTAGAAACCGAAACGGAGAAAAGCCCTTGCAAGCCTTGTAAGCTATTTTTGTAGACAATGTTTTATGTATTTGAAACAATTAAAAAACCAAGCCTTAGAATGCTGTATTAAATAGCAAACAAATGTTCAAAAATAAGAATTTCAGTATAGGCATTAATGTTTTTAACATCTATTTTTTTTTTTTTTTTCAAACTGGAAGCTTCTCTTTGTGAAGTAAAAATGTGCTGCAAATCGAAATGACACCCTTAAGCTAACACGTGACCTGTAATTAATGTTAATGATTATGTTATTAGATAGATAATAAATATACACTTTATCCATTTAGTGTCTTAAACGTATCGGGGAGGGGGGGATATTTGAGGTATATTGAATAAATACACTGTCAAAATGAGAGTTAATAGATGGCATATTTTTTCTTATTTTATTGAACAAGTATCAATCTATAGGACGTCTTCAGCTATATATAAAAAAAAAAGTAATTTCAAGATTTAATCCAACAGAAGTTGATAAATTGTCTTGTTACTGTAACAATAATGATTTTAATGACCTTTTTCACAATGATAGTTACAGGTAATTTAGAGTTTATCAATGACAAGGAAATACAATCAATATTGGGGAAAAACACTAAATTGAAACTAAAAATGTAATCTTAAAGATTTGGAAAAAAATATTTAACTTATCAAAATAAGTAAAAAAAAATATTACTATCCTCCAGGTTTCTTTTTGAGTAAAAAGTTATATTTCATCAATTCCATAAAAAATAGATTAAGAACTTCAAGTATATTTCAATATAAAAGATATTTCTTTCCAAATCTTCAAAAAATAAGTTCAAGAACAATTTATTATTATCCCAACTGATAAATCAGGATGTAATTTTGGCTTTATATGTAAAAAATTATATGCACAAATTCTTATTTAAATAACTTAATAATACAAGTACATTTACAAAAAGTACTTTAAAGAAATATACTATTACAAATGTAAAGAAAAATTTAAAAATGTAATATACGTACATATAGATTCTTCTAAATTGCAATTTTTATATGCAATTCCAAAATTCCAGTTACAAAATCTGTATCTAATGTTCTCAATAATATTCCGGATGTTGTGTTTTGAAAAAAATAAAATTTAGTTTCAAATAATCCAGATAATTATTTTTGAATTATTAAACAAATATTCCAATTTTGGAATGTTTAAATAGTTTAAATGTTTCAGGTATGGCCAACTCTGTTTCTATGTATGATTTTACTACACTATCTATATAGATGTAATAGTACTGTCTGTATGTCCATGTAACTACTTCGCATGATGTGGATGAATCTTCAACAAAAATTGATATGCAGGCTCATTGGGTCCATGGAGAGATACATACAAATTTTCAGTTTTGCGGTTTTTATGGGCGTTATTTACCACTACTTCGCCCCTATTGATTGATATTTATTAAAATTAGCATGAAGGTTTGTTGGGTCCATGCCAAGATATGTGAAAATTTGCTTTCACATTTTGTGATTTGCAGTTTTCATGGGCGTTTTTGCGTTTTCTTACAATTACGTATAAGGGAAGCAACTTTTCATGTCCTAAGATAACTTTTCATTAATCATGAATTTACATAACTTCCGTCCAAGGGACGGGTACTCCAACTAGTACTAAAATAAATCTGAAAAATTTAATCAGAGTATTCAATAACTTGTTCGATAATTTGTATATACATAAATAAATATTCCAAAATTAAAATTTACTAAAGTTTAATGTAAAATATACTTCATTTCTCTGTTTATAACAGTTATATTACTTTCAACGAACAAGTATAAAAACAAACAATGGGTATTCCAGTGGGAGCGAACTTCTCTTCAAATATGGCCAAGTTGCATTTGTTCTTTTCTGAAACAGGTTTCAAATCCTAACTTGTATACACTTTTCGTTACATAGATGATTTAATTGTCATAAATAACTTGAATTTTACACCAAACTTAATATATCCGAAAGAGCTTGCAACAGAAAAAAAAAAAGCAATAATAACTATTTAGACTTGAACATTAATTTAGTAGATGGCAAAGCAAAGCTGACTATTTTTGATAAAGGAAGGGGGAATTCAATTTTCCTATTCTCGGTCTACCCCCTCCCTCACCCCCAATAGTATTATTCCGTGTATGATGTTAAAAGACATTATCATATCTCTGCGAAAAAGAATTTTAATAATTTGTGATAATGATAATGCGTTTATGAATAATGTTATTTTATTCATAACTAATCTAGAATATAATGGATCCAAAGAAAATTTTTACATTGTTTTACAACAGATATGAAAATATTTAAAAATATAAACTTCCGATACGAAAAATACCTTCTTTGTCACTAGAGGCTGTTAGCTACTTTTAAGTAGCTAAATTTAAAATTATAATTTTATTCAGTATACCGGGACAAAAAGAATAACTTCAAGTAGTTGGGCTTGTCTCGGGAAAAGGCTTTCCCGTGTTACATTTGAATAAATGTTCAAGAGAAAAATGGGAATATGAAATACGTGAGAAATATTAAGGTAGGGTTTGTTCTATTTAAGATCTTTCAAAATTTTATTTTATTTCTTTTGTAAGGGTGGACGTTGGGAGTTGCATATAATAGAAATTTTAAGGTGGTTTTGTTTCTACTTTAGGAATTACAAGAGCTTTTATGGGTAATTGTCTTACTACAACTGGTTGCACATAAAAGGCAGTAAGAGTTGAGACATTATGGGTGTAAGCATTCAACACCATACCCTTTATTGATTATTCCATTCTTGCTGGCTTGTTTAACATCAGCATTTGGATTTTGTCTGGTAAATGGGATATCTGTAATGCACTTGGGGATATCTACCAGATATAATGCACAGAGAAAACCTATGTAAAAACCTTAATGACAGTTAGGAGTGTATAGGCCTAAAATGCTGTTTTCTAATTTTCCTTTAAAAGTAGAAAAGTAAGAGCCATTTCTTAATGTCTTCCTCTTCTACTTATACACTTTACAGAGTTCATCGATCGTGCATGGAAGACAACTTCGGATGGTCGGCTTTAGCAACCCATAGGCACAGAAGTCCTCAGAATATATGTGTGAATGGTATAACTTAAATTATCATTTATACTTGAATCTTGTGAAGGAACTAGCATGTTAACTTGGAGTGTGTCCAGATGCTTTGTCTTGATCTATTGATGTTTTAATAGCATCTAATCTTTATAATGGTGATTTGTTTGTAATTAAGCACAAAGCTACACAATGAGCTATCTGTGCTCTGCCCACCACGGGTATCGAAATCCGGATTCTAGCGTTGTAAGTCCGCAGACATACCACTGTGCCACTGGGGGCTATAATGGTGCTACCATGTTAATCTGAATGTGTGCAGACTTCATCTTCATACTTTTCTCGACTTTCGAGAAATTTATTCACCATTATAGCTGTAACCTGCAATAACACAAATCCCCTGAAAAAACTTTCATGTAATGCTCTGTACTTTTTTAAGTGTTGTATTACCGGCAGTATGGTAATAAATTATCCAGTCTTAAGCTGACACATGTGTCGATGTACTTCAATTTGTCATGGGCCAGATGATAAAACATCAATTATTGCATTCTGTGCCCCACATATAGGAAATGGTCAGACTGTTTTAGTCGGCTTAGAATACAATGAAAACTGTATTCTACTTAAATGTGTGACACTAATTATTATAACAGATATGTTTTTGAAACAGTGAATATATATATATATATATATATATATATATATATATTCAGACATAATGGTACATAGAACGGAGCATTGACACACATGACAAAGGTCACTTCTGAGTTGACAAAATCTATTTCGCAATACACAGTCGAACTGGGTAACTGGGCCACATATAAACAACTCTCAGTCAGTCTACAATCAATTTGAGTTGAACATTCGTGTGAATACTATATTTTATAGTTCTACTAGTGATGACCATAGACAACTCAACTGATGTAAGTATGATTTTTAAATATATTTCTGAACTAAGTGAAACAAATACTGTTACAGATCTATTTTGAATATATTTCTAAACTTAATGAAATAAGTGCTGTCAGAGATAACTTATATTTATGCAGGATATGGTTCTTCTATCGATCAGCAGTGAAGATCTAAACGAATTAGAGAGAAATGTGTGTCAGCAATTAGGCAGTATTGACTTCTTTCCATTGCCTCTATCTGTTGAAGAGACTGAAGCTCTGACTACTGTAAGTTGATTTCGTATCGTTTATATTGATTTAATACGAATTTCTATACGAAAATGATCTGATTTACTTCTTTATTTTACAGACACTCACTGATGAAGGTAAACATGCTTCCCGAGGTGTCAAGCGATCGTCTAGCATGAAAGAAGTAAGTTTCAAAACTTGTATATAATTCACGTATTTTAAATTATTTTCCTTTACAAAGTAAGATTTATTGAATAAATCTTTCTCTGAATTTTACAGGCATCTGCAAAACATCCTCACATGAAAGATGGAAATTTTATCGTTAGAAAGTCTGCGAGTAAGAGAGTTAAAATGTATAACATGGCATCTACTACATACAATATATCTTTTAATCCTAAAACACACGAACTAACAAACATTAAACATTATGGACACTCTCGATAAGAACATTTAAAACATACTGGATGATACAACAAAACATTTAGACAGTACAGATAAAGTAAGAGTATGTGTTTATTCAAACCATCTATATAAACCAATATACACATGCTTACAAAATAAGGACCGTTTCACACCTGAAATGATTATAACTACTGTATAAAAAGTAAATCAGAGTAAAAAAATATACCACTAGATGACTCCTTCAAAATTGAAGTTACTACGTTAGAATTACCGGTATGCATAGCCAGGCGTAAATTAGCAAATATTAGTCTTGACTGAATTATGAAAAAAATCAGTTATTCCTATAAATATTAACGATGAACTTTGTTACACTAAGATTAATTATTAGCCTTAGCATCTCTCAAAAAAGATCCAAATTATAAGTATATTAGTGATACACGAAAACCACTACTGACACGTATGGCTAATAACTTGCATATTTCAGCTAATGTTTCAGAAGGACCATGCAGAAGAGAAGACATCTGTAAAATTGAACGTCGTCTATATGTTCAAATACGTGTAGTATATTCGATAAACTTTAACCCTCTCCAGACGGGCCATGGGTCAAAGGCCATGTCATCACGTTTGTTGACTCTCATTCAAAATTGTATTAAACTACTATTTCAATAATTTATGTCAATAAGTTTGGTATAAAACTGTATACTATTCAAATTTTAGTATTATACATTATTTAATTTCTTAATTTAAAAGTAAATATTAAAAACCATAGTTAAACCTCGAATTTTATGTGTCACGTGGTATGCTGAATGCAGCAATAGTTCAAATTAGATGTTTGTGATGTCAAAATACTAAATCTATATTTCGTACAAATTAGGAACTCAAATTACCGATATTGACAAGCTCGAATATAAAATAAGAACCTCGTATCTTTTCTATTTGCTGAGATATCACTCATGTACTGAATCATACACAGTGGCCCTACTCACCTCTTTATATATTCTTTCTCGTGGCTTTCTCAGCCACCTCATTCTTTTGAACCAAAGTTTCAAGGAGGTAGGTTATGTCTTTAGTCTACTTGAAATTTCATATTTTTTTAGACTCAACTACAGCTTAGTTACTAAGCCTGATAAATTATAGTGGAATTCTATGCTATCGATATATAATTTTTTGGTTATTGAACTGTATTTTGGTTATTTCTTTCATACCTTACACCTGCAACCTACTAGACCACCCGTGGCTCGTTGGGTCACCCACTATTCAAGGGTTATGAAGAATTCAAGCTAATTTCAATATTGCACCGAAATGAAGGTTTATTTTGAGATAATTCAATTAAATATTTCAACCCATTCGTGTTGTTCATAATGCAAGAAAAGATATTTGATTGTTGATCGGGAGTAAAAGGAAAGACATTTCATTTTTCAAAAAAGTGAAGTCGGAGTTTTCAGGTATTGTGATGAATTAGTTCATTATTTGGTGGTCTTTCCTCTTAAACCTTTTACAAATAAGAAACAGTAATACTTTATTTTTTCTTCGAATTACCTACCATAACCAAGGCACATTATTGAGAAATTCTTGAAGATCTTGTTTTTGTCATCTTACGCCTTTTAATGAAAATGGGAACATTGACAGGGAAATAGATTTGAACGAAGAAGTTTCGTAAAGAGCGCGAATGGTAGTGTGATGTAAAATTACTTATGCTAGAAATGTTCATAAAAGTGACCCGAAAAACGTCGCTAACTCGGTAACCCATGGCCCGATTTTAGCGAAACTTGTTTTATTCTGTTTCTATTCTTATTTCATTACAAATATGGCGCTATTGTGCGTCGTTTTTGCTGTATTTAATTACAGACAAGCAAACAAACAAACCATCGCAGAGTTTTAGTAGTATAATAGATGTCACATTAGGTATCGTTTAGTTTGATATTACTGTTATGATGCTGTATTTTTGTAATATTCTTGTAAAACCAACTTGTGAGGCGCTGCAGGTGTATCTCATGATCAATGACGTGTAACTAACGGGTTTTAGCACGCGCTCTCTGCAACGGTTTTTTTTTAGGGGGGTATATAAAGGGTCAAGTTTCCGTCAGGTAGAAGAGGGGTGTTTTTGAAAATTTGGTTTAGTTTACTTTGAGTGGCCATTTCAGACAGAAATTTCTGTATCGAACTCGAAAGAGTTTTTGAACCTAGATGTATAAATCGTAAGTTTTGCTATAAACTATCATTAGCTTTTTGTTTACGACTCGAAATAGCTTGTTAGTTTAAGAATTAGTCTTAACTTTTGTAAGCCTTGTGCTTTTTGAGAACTGTTCAAAACCATTTTTGAAAATATCGTCAAGTTTCGGTGCCGTTGACATTGGAACAGTGAAATTTTCATCACCGTACATATAGCGTACATTGGAACTTTGAATTCACAACCTGGAGTTGAATTTCGACATATTAAGTTTTAAAGGTTTTTTTTTGTTTTTAATTTTGCGCAAAGCTACACGAGGGCTATCTTCTCTAGCCATCCCTAATTTAGCACTGAAAGACTAGAGAGAAGGCAGCTAGTCATCACCAGCCACCGCCAACTCTTGGAATACTAGTTTACCAACGAATAGTGGGATTGACCGTGACGTTGTAATTCTCCACGGCTGAAAGAGTGAGCATGTTTGGTGTGACGGGGATTCGAACCCGCAACCCTTAGATTGCGAGTCAAGCGCACGTTTTGAAGTGATTACGTTGAATTAGAGAGAGAGAGTTCTCATGTGGATCTACCAAGAAAGGGTGATTTTTTTTTGCATTGTACATTTTCTAAATTATTGTATATAAGTTAATGTTTGATGTTTGAATTTTTGTATTTTATAATATGTAATATATCGTTAAAACTACAAAACTGCAGTGTTGTCATTTTTTTGTCTATACGTGTTGTACAGTATGATAATAGGGGAATCGTAATAATTACTAAATGCCAAAAATCTCAATATTTTTTAGAATTTTCGCTCAAAACTACATAAAGGATATTTGCGAATAACTATCCCTAATTTTGAGCTGATAGACTAGAGGGGGTATAGCTAGTCAACAGCACCAACCACCAATTCTTGGGCTACTTTTGTCTGACCGAATAAAAGGATCTGACTGTCACTAATAGTGCACCCATGTACCGAAGTGAACTCTCGGATTTACAATGCGGGTACTCGGTAATAAAGAAAATTTTACTATTAATGCATAATTTATTAAGTGCTTATTAAATTATCTATGAAACCAAAACCTATATTTGCTTCTAGATCTGTTTTAATTTGGTGAAGCAATAAGTGCAGTTTATAAGCTTGTAAGTAAAACATTCTAAGAATATATAAATAGATCTGTGTAATTTATTTTATGTTATGAAATTATTATAATATATAATTTAATCGTTTTTGTCGATGTTCTGTTATACTTAAAGTTAACATATCACTAAAATAACCTGAATTAAACTGTTTTTAACATGCTCCTAGACTTCAAAAGTATTAAAAGTAATTTAACTGCATATACTTCGACCAATGTCAAAGTTCCAAATAGTTTAAATAAAAGCAAATCAGAAAAGAACAAATCTCGATAGTTTTTCTTGTAGATTTCACTTGAACTAGACATTGTTTTAGTTTCGTAAGATCCTGTAACAGAAAACTGAGGCTTCTTTTCTCATTGTTCTTTCAAAATTCGATGTCATGTATGTAAACTGCTATAACTGTTATATCTTTAGATATTTTAGTGGATCAACAGTCACCACCGTACTTCAAAGGCTCCGAAATATGATCCTGCTGAAGTTAGATCCAAGTTCGTTGTTCGATTAATGAAAATCGAACTACTTAGTTAGTTTTCACATACTAAATAATGATAAACGAACTAGTTCTTATTTAGTTTTTCAGTTTCTGAATAAGGAAAAACGAACAAAGAGTCAGTTTGCTTTTCGTTGTTGTTTTTTTCAACAAAAACTAACCTGTTTCTTTTAAGTTTTCGAATGAGGAAATATGAACAAGGAATCTGTTTATTTTTCAGTTTTTGAGAAACCGAAAATCAAACTATATCTTTTTCCAGTTTTGAATAAGAGATGATGAAGAACGAATGAACTTGTTTTTCATTGCTTCATTGTTTGTTTATCAGCTATTGAATAAAAAAAAAAAAAACTAACAAAAAATCAGCTTGTTTACCGTTGCTAAATTTTTGGTTTTTGTATAACGAAAAACGAATTGTTTTTTTTTTTCGTTATTACGTTTTTAAAACCTTATCCAAAACTTCGTTCGTTTTATCGTTATTCAGTAGTTGAAAAATATATTATAAGAAACTATCTTACATTTCGTTACTCGATAAACAAAATGAACAACTGAAAATAAAACAGTTTGTTGTTCATGTTCCCTTATTCAAAAACTGTTTCTTTTTCATGTTTTCTTATCCAAAAACGAAAAACCAACTCGTTCGTTTTATCGTTATTCAATAGTTGAAAAATACATAATAAGAAAGTATTTTATATTTTGTCACTCAATAAATGAAAAACAGAATGAATAACGGAAACAAAACATTTTGTTGTTCATATCCCCTTATTCAAAAGCTTAAAAATCGAAAGGAACCGGATCGTTTTCGTTATTCAAAAAAAAAACAATAAAAACAAACAAACTAGTTCATGTTCTCTTATTCAAAAACTGAAACTAAAACAACCAGTTCGTTCTTTGTTATTCGATAGCCGAAAAATGAACTTGTTCGTGTTCCCTTATCTAAAATCCTCCTTCCTTTTTCGTGTTCCCCTATTCAAAAACTGAAAAAAACCAAAAGAAACATCGTTTTTCATATCCAAAAATCGAACAACGAAAATAACTACCTATTGTTCGGTTTTCATTATTCAATACCAGAAAAACGAACAGCAAAAAGTTCGTTTTGTGATTTTAAAAATTTAACAGCAAACCAGTTCATCTTTCATTATTCAAAATGGGGTTTTCAGTGGTGGGACAGATTGCAACTTCCAGTGTAAGTACAAGCATCTTGCCTAAACCTCCTACCACACTATTTCTAAACCTTTTCCTCGCATTCTACTGCATATAAAAATAATTCCTAAATGTTAATTCCAAAAACAAGGTAAGTCATCTATACCTATAGCAAATTTCAAGTACTAATACTATTGCCTAATCAACAGAATCTCGTTTGTTATAATAATTCCCATAATACATAGTGTTACGACAGCGGAAGTCACGTGACTGAATTTATTGAATAATCGGGGAACTCTGCGAATTTTGGAGAAGCTTCATTGTTAGTATGGTTACATAGTATTGTTTGTTAATTTCCGATATAAATTATTTCCGAGGAACTTCAGCAATACAAGTCCTTACTCATATAAACTAGTTTATTATTTCTCAATACAAATGTTCAATACACTGAATTTTTAGTCACTTTAACTTAAACACGCTATAATTCACAACGATTCACGCACTTTCATTATGGTCACTATCGCTCACTTGACTCGGTTATGTCTCTATCTGCAATAATTATCTCTGCTTTAATTGGCGGGCTTATATACTAAAATAGAAGGCGCCTAGGAAAGACTAGAGTTGCCAGGAACAGTCATGATCCTTCTAGAAACTCGTGACGTGTTACCAGCGTAACGTGACTTCAGCTATCATAACACTGTCCCTTCCTTAGTATTGTTCGTCCCGAACAATAGCCACTCACATTAAAACAATAGATAAATAACAATAATTTAATTAAATGTACAGAATTTAAAAACACAATTGAAATTCAACAAAGTCTTTCACTTTTACGTGTTATTCTTGTTTATCACAGTATTGCGTGATTTGTATAACTTTTGACGTACTCTTCATTAATAAGCAGTGTTTTCCGTGTTTTTCTCATTTTGTCCTTGTATTCGAACACTGTTTTTGTAAACCGTCTCAAAAACAATAGGTGTTATGGTGTGTGCACGAGTATTACAAACCCGAGAAGAAAGATTATACATGCATAAGAGAGTGAAAATTAGCCGTTAGGATTTTTCGAACAAGAAATTATTTGTCTAGTGTCTTGGAAACATCAAGGCTTATAAGAGGCAGAAAGATATTTCTCTACAGAAACATGTATGTGTACTTCATGTTAACTACAATGAACAACAGTTCTGCCTGATTTATATAACTTTTGACGTACTCCTTATTTTTGAAGTAGTGTTTTTGCTTGTTATCTTGCAGTTTGTATTTCTATTAGGGCAATATTTATAAAAGCTGTTATGGTGTACAAACGAGTAATACAAAGCCAAAAAGAAAGGTAAGAGATTCAGATTAGACATGTCGAATTTGTTGTCATTAAGTCATTTGTGAACTGTCTGGAAATCTAAAGCTTTAGAACATGTAGAACGATATTTGATACAGAAACACTAGTTTGTTGTTCCTCTTTCTCGCAGTAATTTCTGACTTCTGTAACTATTGATGTTGATATATCTTGTTTGTGCGTTCTCATCAGACAAAGTATCGCTAGGTGAATTTTAGAAATTACTTTGCAACAGTTCAATTACAATTTAACAATTTAAAAGTTTTCTATTTGCTTTCCTTCTTCGGTTGAATTCGTTAAGGATCTTCTTTTTAAACTTAACTTTTGGTGTGTTTTATCTAGCTTTGTAACGATGAACGTGTTTTCTCGGGATAATTCTCTTTTCTACCGCATGATTTCATTTTTTCTCCCTATTGAGAGTAATTAAACCCTAAATTTCTTTTAGTGTGTTTTC